>NC_083760.1:46052978-46353811 GCF_963514075.1 Conger conger
AGTAGAGCATTCTCCAGTGTCAGCTGTCACCAGTAAATCATTTGACACTTTAAGGAGGGCAGATTCAGTACTGTGAAGGGCTCTGAAGCCAGACTGGAACTTTTCAAAGATGTTATTTTGGTTTCAAAATAATAAGAGTTGTGAAAGAGCTTTTTTTCCAGAACTTTTGATAAAAATGGCAGTTTGAAGACAGGGTGGAAGTTATTTACAATGATGGGATCACGGTTTGGCTTTTTTAACAGAGGCTGAACCACAGCATGTTTAAAGCAGAATGGAACAATGCCTGAGGTCAGAGAGTGGCTTATAATAGACAGGATCCTGGGACCAATTGTGTCTAATACCATTTTAAGGGGATATGTGAGGGGATAGTGTCAAGAGGGCAGGTAGTGGTCTTCATATGAAATACTGTATCTATCAGGACAGAAAGAGAAAGGATCAAACTGACTGAAGACAACAGTGTGCATAGGAAAGCTGGTAGGATCATGCACAGGAGGTGAGATGTGAGATCTAATGTCATCAATCTTGGAAATAAATAAATTTAAAAAATCATCACAGGTTACAGAGGAAGCGTCAGGGCTGACTGTAACAGAAGGATTAACTACTGTATTAATTGTGTTGAACAGAACTTTTGTTCTTTTGATCATGCTATGGCGGTGTTTTGATATTATAGCAGAAAACTTCCGTGCTCTGGCTGCTTTAACTCCTTCCTGGACCTTAATCAAACAGTTTCTCAGAATTTCCATCCATCCATCCATTATCTGAACCCACTTATCCTGAACAGGGTCACAGGGGGCCTGGAGCCTATCCCAGCATACATTGGGCGAAAGGCAGGAATACACCCTGGACAGGTCGCCAGTCCATCACAGGGCATACACACCATTCACTCATACCCTCATACCTACGGGCAATTTAGACTCTCCAATCAGCCTAACGTGCATGTCTTTGGACTGTGGGAGGAAACCGGAGTACCCGGAGGAAACCCACACAGACACGGGGAGAAAATGCAAACTCTGCACAGAGAGGCCCCAGCCGATGGGGATTGGAACCCAGGACCTCCTTGCTGTGAGGCGGCAGTGCTACCCACTGCACCATCCGTGCCACCGTTTCTCAGAATTTCAAATGACTTTTTTTTTTTCATTTGTGCTCAGCTTTTCTACAATTCCGGGCTTGGGTTGAATCATTTAGCCTGGGCTGTGTTTCAGATTTAGGACATTTGATTTTAAGAGGGGCTTCGGAGTCAAGAATAGTTAAGCAGGTGGCATTGAATGAATTAACCAACTCCTCTGTTCTCATAAGCAAAGGCAGAGTCTCTATAGTGCGGACGTCAGGAGCAGCTATGTAGTCATCTGAGAATAATGTGCATTTCGGACGTGTTACATACATAATGCAATGGTGTTACATCCATAACGCTGGTATTTCCTCATAAAAATCTATATTTTCAAAATTGCTATTTTTCTGTTCAGCTAAGCCTCGTACATAACGTGGAGTATCAAACTTTCTGCATTAGACTTTCAAATTCACTGAATTTTTAGGAAAATGTGTAGTCTTCCCAAAATACCTGTATTTTTTCATGACATCCTTAATGCAAGTTATTTGTCACATTTTTTAAGTAATGTTTTTGGCCCTTCCCCTTCGGCCAAGTGGGTGCTATGATAATATGGATTAACATTTTATCATAGCACCCATTTTTCATCAGTAATTTTTCTGAGGGATTTTGTTTGTCATTTTAGGTCCATATGTCACATCCATATGGAATTGCCAAAATAGCTTATTTGATTTGGGTGGTCTGTATACAAGGGCATATAAAACTACATTTGACAATTCGATTAGTTGCCAATTTAATAGAAACTTGAATACATTTCTACCGACAACAGACAGCATTTGAAACGATTCCTGAATATCACTGCAAGTCCCCTGTCCCTACCAGCAGTCCTTGGGAACCTGAACTCACCAACATTGAGCCAGATCTCTGTCACAAATAGTCCAAACCACAGAAGACAAGGAAATTGTTCAGATTGAATGCTGGATAGCGATCTGATATTAACCAGAGGCATCCTTGTATGTACCGCTGACCAGCACATTTCAGTGAGCGGAGGTTCTGGAGATCTGCTCCACCACTGCTGCGATGATGTGCCATCCCGGGAAGGTAGCGCAATGGAGAGGCTGATGGATTCTGGATGACAGGCCGCTTTCCACGGTGGAACATACATGGCAGACGGCAAATGCTGGCTGGAATCATAGAGGAAAGGGGTAAAGCTTCTGGCCAGCCAAACTCTTTTCAGTGACTCGGCTTGGCTCAGCTCACCTCTTTCAGCTCCCAAACTCCCAAACTCTTCGTTTCCAGTTTCTCAAGAATAAGCCAAAGTTAGTGGTGGTTTGACATAATGATTGGTGTTTGTGCTCATATATAATTGAAATTTTGAAATGAAATCTGACTATTTTCAAAATAATATTTAGCATTATGCTTGTGATAAATACACATATTTAAACAAATGTAAAAATAGGACAATGCCATTAAAAGTGGGGAATTTTAATGTATGAAGTTACATCACGGTCACTGTAATACTAGGCTACTTTGTAATCTATTTGATTCAATAATTAATTCAGGTTAAATGACATTCTTTATCAGTAATACATCAAAATATGCCAATATGGTCATTTTGGTGGTCAGCAAGACTGATATTCAATAAATAGGCCTATTCATTAGCCTAAATAATTCCACAACATTGTATGGATAAATGTACGCACTGATTGGCCTCTATTGCTATGTACATGTGATTACACACCAGCAATAAAAGTATGTGTAAAGTTTACACCACATCAAACAATGTACAGAGGAATGCTACCCGCTTCCTGTTTTTCTGCAAGGTGTTATGTAAATGTCAGCACCTTGCCATAACCACACCATTCAAGAAATATAAAAACTTCAATATTTGACATCATGCTGTCCAGATTTGGTATGAATTTCATGCATTGAGGAGGAGAACGTATAAGACTATTATATGAGCCTCACTTCCTGTTGCCAGCTGGTGGTGCCACAACAGTGAGCTTTTATTGGTATACGGATGTGATTACACTCCAACAATTCATATATTTGTAAAATTTCAGCCACATCAGACAATGTAGAATGAAATGAAGACCACTTCCTGTTTGTGCGGCGTGACGTGTAAATTATACTGGGTCAGCGTGGCCGTACCTTTCAATATATCAAAATTGGGCTTGCAATTTAGTGTCACGACTATCCTGAGATTAGATTCAATGTTCTGACTCTGGCCTATGCTGCAGCCCACAAGACAGCCCCTCTATACCTGCAGGGCATAATTCAGCCATACACACCAGTCTCGGTTGTCCCTACTGTGGAGCATCTCCACTCTGGCTCCCTTGTGGTGGAACAAGCTTCCCATCCCCATGAGAACTACTCACTTGCTGCCCATCTTCCGCCACAGTCTGAAGACTCAAGTCTTCACACTGTACCTTAACCCCGCAGGGGTCCCCAAACCTATTGTCACTTGTTTTTCACCTGTCTATCTTTACACCCCTTTTTATCTTAACCTACACCTTTTGAATTTGTATGTCTCAGTACTGTAGTTTCTCAAGTGGCAGTTGTGTTGGTAGGGTGGTTACATACTTGGCCTATCTATCTTGTGTACTGAACATATGTTCATAGCATACCAACCAATCCTATATGAATTGTACCTTATCTTATGTTCGGTTGTTTGTTGTAAGACTTTGTTGTAAGACAGTTTTGTACATTGCTTTGGATAAAAGCGTCTGCTGAATGAAATGTAATGTAATGTAACATAAGCGTCACTTCCTTTTGCCAGCTGGTGGCACTATGACAGTGAGATATCAAAAATCTGTTCACAATTTAGTGTCAGGACTATCCTGAGATCACAGTGACCACATTTGGTGTGAATATGATAAACCCCCTAGGAAGAAAACGCATGGACTATTATGGTTTAAAGATGTGATTACACTCCAACAACAAACATATTTGTAAAGTTTCAGCCACATCGAATGATGTAGAGTAAAATTTAGCCCACTTCCTGTTTGCGCGGTGTGACATGTACATTTTACGCGTTGCTATGTAACCAGTGCATTTTCCTGCTTGTGGGATTTATATGAAAGACAAACTGAACAGCATTTTGAATAGGCTGATCGTGAGAGAATTGCACGTGAAAGCCCAGAAATTAGTAATATGCCAAAGACTGGGCTGCGACTCGTGCCTTACACCTAGGTTGTGCAGGCAGGTGGCAAAATGGTGAAATGCGGACCTGTCTGTCCGGAAAATTGCAATAAGCTACACCAAAATGGCAATGAGCTGCTTGCACTTGAATCACACACCCTGGGCAGTACAGCAAGTCCCGAAATTACCAGAGGCATCTGAATAATCCAGAAAATTCTAAATCGGAATTTAAGATCAAAGTTGCACTCCATGTAAGCTGTCGTCAAGATTTTTTATGAAGAGGTACCCTTTGCTACACAGAGAACTCTGTTCTTTCTCAGTCTTTTGGAATTTGCAAACTATCACTAGCACAAAGATTTGAGTTTTGGTAGAAACAGTTTATGAAGCCTCTGGTTCCAAAAAGCTAATTTCCACATTGAAGTCCATTCAAAACTATGAATGTACACTGGCAAAATGATACTGTTTTGGACTGTACTTTTCCTTTGGCTTCTCAATTTCTTCACACTAAACTAATTACTCTCCAGGGACTGAGCTGCACAGAAGATGATGTTCGTTTTTTTTTTCCAAATTCTATTCATCCCTTCATGTTTAGGTACCCAGTGTGCATGATCAAAAAAGCCTCAATGCACAACTGTGTACAGTATGCTCTGGTGACAAAAAAAAAACCCTAACATTGCGGCCTCCATGAACTGGCTTCATGCAGCACTGAGTACCGCCCATAGGAATCCATGGAACTGGTAAGCGGGAGCTGTCACCAGTTTGTATAAACAATGCAGTCCATAAGTATTTGGACAGTGGTACTATTTCTGTTCTTTTGGCTCTGTACACATTGCATTTAAAATTAAAACAATGAATATGATACTAAAGTGCAGACTCTTACCTAGAATTTTATGGTATTTACATCTACAGTGGGCTCCAGAGGTACTGGTATCCTTGACTAGAAATGCACAAAAAATACTGGAATAAAGAATATAATCATTGAGATAAATTCAAAAATAGTAACGTGACAAATACTGTACTTTATTAATGTGTCAATGGAACAAACTGAAATCATACATTTATGAATATACATTTTATGAAAATCAAGGTTTCATAATTATTGCCATCCCTGGCAAGAATAAGAAGGTAAGTGTAAGAAGGATAAGGAACACATTTCTTGACATTTTGGACCATTCCTCTGTGCACGATCCTTCACATTCTTGGGTTAGCAACTTCCACTTGGCATCGTAGCTAGTTAGCTAGACCGCTACTGAAATATCATATCCATAACTGAAACCTCTACTTGATTACCAAGTTACAAGATGCCATGGTGTTACCAAAACATTATGCTGTTTGCAGAAAATATGTTTTAACGTGACTGTGTGATTACACCTGCTGAGTGTAGGTGTAGGCTATTTAGGACTGTTAGTTCTGTTGTAGCTTATATCCGTGGTTTCACCGCTGTTAGTAATGGATAAATCAAGAGTATTAGTAGGATTTAAAGTTATAGCTTGAACTGAAGTACAGCTGGTGCAACCAAATAATACAGAGGGCATGCAGAGGGTTGATGCAGTCATGAAGTTCCCCTCTTAGATATTTGTTTTCTTCTGTTACAGCTCAACCAGCCAACCTTTATATGGTAACTGATACTGGGCACCATCATAATAATTCTTAATGGATGCCATCTCATCTAGGCCTTGTTTAACCCCTGTGTTTGAACACAAAAATGAATTGGTTGCTATGGGTTTATGGGTATGGCCACTTGTCCTCCAACATGTCAACGTCAAGGAAATTATCTTGTGATTAAGAGCGATCCATTATTTCAATATCCTTATGAAATTATGCAAAAACAAACAGCAGAGCTTCTGAGTTGTTTGATATCATTCCCGCTAACCGGCATTCTAAAAGGTAGGAGGCTTATTTTAGCCTACAATGCATAAACACTTCACCTCACATAGACAATATTAGATTATGCAAATGTAATTATAATGTCTCCAAATTCATCATAGATCTATCCTAAATAATCATTATTATAATTATTATTACAAAGCAAAAACGCTGCTGATTCCTTCTCATTATTTCATTAGAATTCTTGTTACATGCCCATCTAATGTTTTTTGCATGAAAACCATATTTCATTTCCATAATTAATGCTTATTATTATTGCAGCATTGTTATTGCAATATTGCACCAGACATTATGGGAAAGCAGTATTATTTGTTAATTTATTTATTTAGGCCAACAAAATAAAGATTCACAGAAAAAACAATGCTATCATTTGGAAAATTCCAGATAGAATATAAAGTACAGCTCAGAGGTTGACAAAATTATAAACAGCCTCGTGGGCTAAAAACTGATGCCTTTTTTGGGATTTTTTTTTTTTTACAACCAGCACGTTTAGCCTAATGGGCTATTAATGAGCAACACTAATGCCTAAAATGTACCAGCCTGAATAGTGCCTAATGCCCAGGCATATAAATGATAAACTCAGGCTAAATAGGCTATGCACACCATAACCAAACTTTAGAGAGCTGATAACCTAGAACAAGTGCTTACTGAATTTTGGAAGCTGAACTGAAGTTTTTGGAAGTGTCCAAGTGTCCAAGAGATTTTAGATTTTTAATAAGCAAACATTTCTAAAAACCTGTTTTCTTTTTCATTATGGGTTATTTAGTGTAGATTGATGGCAATTTTATTCATTTAAAATTACATCTACAACACAATAAAATGTGCAATACTTCAAGGGGTCTGAATACTTTCTGAATGCACTGTATGTCCATGAAACACTCGAGTTCCTGTCATATTGTGGAAGCTAGTACTTTTGTTTCAACTTAATTTTGTCTCTCCTGGTCTCTTTGTTCACCCAGCACAACTTGAATTTAGGCAGGAATACAATAGCCAACAATGCATTATCATTAGTCCAGCATTACAGCATTCTTATCCAGAATGCCGCAGCTCGTCTGATCTTTAACCTTCCCAAACACTCGCATGTCACCCCCCTGCTTACTTCCCTCCACTGGCTGCCTGTCATGACTCGACTCAAATTCAAAACATTGGTGCTAGCCTTCCAAGCAGTCAGGGGGTCAGCTCCAGCTCATCTCCAAAAAATCATCAGACCCTACACGCCTGCCAGACCTCTTCATTCGGCCAGCACAGACCGTCTGGCGCCTCCCCCTCTCCATACTTCCACCTCCTGCTCACGACTACTGTCTGTTCTGGCTCCACAGTGCTGGAACGAACTCCCTGTGGAGGTCAGAACAGCAGAATCTCCTGCCATCTTTAAGCACAGGCTGATGATGCACCTCTTCAAGCTGCACCTCTCCCTGTCCCTCCCTACCTCCTGCAAACCTTAATTGTTGTCTTTACGTGTGATATTTACTTGTGTATTAGGATGATACCTTTGCTAGTTTTGTTTGGCTAGGTAAGCGGTTTGTTCATACATTTGCGTGTTGCAGTATTACGATTAAATAAACGATTTAAGAAAAATCCAATGATGAAGTAGGCCCTGGTCCTTATCTTTGTTGTGCAGGTAGCAGTTGAAATTGTACTTCCCTCTGGGGTCTTTCAGCGCACTTATACCTGGTTATGGGTATGCACTTTGCACTTTGTTGTACGTCGCTCTGGATAAGAGCGTACAAATTTGGGTTTCAAAATATACAGTTGACGGCCTGACACTCATACATTCGTTTACAAAGAATGGTTAGGGCCTGTACCGTAGTGGTTAAGGTAAATGACCGACACAAGGTCGGAGGTTCTAATCCCGGTGTAGCCACAATAGGACACACAAGGTCGGTGGTTCTAATCCCGGTGTAGCCACAATAAGATCCGCACAGCCATTGGGTCCTTGAGCAAGGCCCTTAACCCTGCACTACTCCAGGGGAGGATTGTCTTCTGCTTAATCTATTCAACTGTATGTCGCTCTGGATAAGAGCGTCTGCCAAATGTCAATAATGTAATGTAATGTAATGTAGGGATAAACAGTGTTGTGGTTTGAAGGTGTTTGTTGCAGCTATTCCTCTATTGACCGTTAGAAATCAGAAATTACCTATTGTGAGACGGGTGCGTGGGGGTTGGACCCAAAATGCACGACTCAGAAACAATAGTAATATAAAGACCCCTCAGGGCTTTATTCGGGACGAATCCCAGGAGAGTAGTCAACACAAGCAAAGTCCATACACGTAGATCCAGCCAAACAAAAAGTAAACAAACAAAAAGCACGGTGCCGAGGGAAGAGGCAAACTCGTAGTCGGTAGACGTGCAGGGAGGTCCGGTAGCAGGAGAGCTGTCAGCGGGGCAGATGAACAGACGGACGGCAGGCAGAGGCGTAGTCGTGGGCGAAGCGGGAGTCGAAACCATGAAACAATCAGCGAAGCAAAAGTACAAAAACGGTAGGTGAGGACGTAGTCAAAAAACAAACGATAGTCACAAAACAGAAATCAATAAACAATGGCCGGTAAACAGGCTTGGATCGTAACGTGTAATCAATAGTGGTAAATGCTCAAGAGTTGCGTGGTAAACAGAGGCAGACAATTTCGCAGTGAACAGTTGCGCGACTGGGCTATAAATGCAGGTGTAGACAGGTGTAGACAATTAGTTAGAGCGTAGCAAGGAAATGGAAAACAGGTGCGATGGATGACAAGTTTAACAAGGAGATTAGTAATCGTTAGTAATAAACCTATCCTGCCCTAGCATTAGTAAATTAGTAAATGACATGCACGAGAAACGTAAGGTAACATGAACACATGATTAGTTGGTTAGTCTCTACCCAATCCTGATCTAGCGTTAGTAGTTTTAGTAAATAGACAAATAGAAACAATTAGGAAGTGAATGACAGAAGGAGAGAGAGAGAAAAGGCGGAACGCAAGGTTTGCGGAAAAACATGTAAAAGTGTATGCATAAACCGTGACCAGTTAACGTAACAATAAACATGAATCAAATCATGACACAACGCGAAACTAAGACGATAACCACTAAACATAACCAGGAATATAATCGTACGAAAACATAACTAGACATGACAAGAAAATAAATCGTAACGAGACATAACTAAACATGACAAGAAAATAAATCGTAACGAAACATAACTAAACAACATGACGAACCTAGACTAACATAATACATGAAGACACTACGTGACTAAGACAACATGAATAAACATAAAACATGGCGAGACAGACCTGAAACGTGACATATTGTACCTTTAACATTTATTTATACAGGGTAGGTTGAGTGCGCACAAATGTTAATTTACAGCTAAAAGCCCATACCCTCCCAGTAGCCAAAACTCGACGCAGGAAGGGCCCAGTTGGGATTCAAACCCAGGACAAATTGCGCTTGCAATGACTTCTGGTTGTCCAGTTTCCATATAAACAGTTTCCTCACAAATTAAATAACCAAGATATTGCTAGCATGCACAGATGAGGCCTATTATATAATAATTTGACAATTTGACAAACATATCCACTTCAGGGTTGCTCACGTAAAAAAAAAAATGTTATTACAATCGCCCCCGAACGTGTCAAACGTTCAGAGAATGCAGATATTTTGAACACTTTAATTAATTATCTGTGTTAGCCTACTTTCTTTGAAAACAGTATTGTCTTCTTTTGTGATAATATGCAAAGATTGATGGATGGGCATGTGAGGTAATTTCACAATTCGAATATCCCAAAAAGATTTCTGATATTCGAATAACCGAAATAGTCACTTTGGAAAGACAGGGCGTTTAGCCTCTACTGTAAAATAAATGTGAAATAAAACATAAATTCTAAACAGAAACTAAAATGCACCCCTCCTTCTTCTTCTTCTGAAAAAATGACATGTCCGCAAGCTCAGGGGGGAGGAGCGTGCGGAGTCTGCTCTCTATCTGATTTTGAATTTCTGGATTACCCTCTGTACCTTTGCCTTTTTGGACTGCCTTTCTGTGTTTGGACTCCCTGTTATTTCTGTCTGTCAGAGATTGGCCCCTGCCTGTTTGATCTGCCCTGTGCTGAGTAAAAGCATCTGTAACAAGTCTGAACCCTTGTTATGTGAGATTTCCAGTAGCACACATTCTTTGTAAGTTGACAATGGCAGGCAAAGACAGGAGTCCATGGATGGTAATGAAGTTCCATTTATTGTAGAATGGATTCTGCATCGTCAATTGTTGAACGTTGTTTCAACAGAAATACTCAAAATAAAACTTGAGAAAGATTAAATTACCCGCAAGTACACAACTTCACTAGCACTAGTTATTAGGTAAAACAGAAAGCTGCTTGCCGGGCTGACAATTAGCATTTGTTTATTAGAAACCTTTCTCAGAGCTCCAACATGGACTTCAACAACCGAGTACATGAACGACCACCCCTCGCTTTCGCGGGCCAGGGTTTTATACACAAATGTTTCACTTAATGGAGTTCTCACTTAGGTCTGCTTCAGACTACTGACAATAGTTGTGTGTTCTCACCCTCATTTCTACACACAAAATATAAATTTAAACATAAACAACCTGGTTCATTACAAAGTGCATGACAACCCTTAACAGCATGTGCTATTCCGAACACTTAGCATGATGTTATTGCAATGTAAAACACGTTTAATTCTGAAAAAATGTACATTTTCAGGGTGATGTCACTGAACTTGTGACAGTGTGTTCACTAGCGCCGCTATGTGCATCTCACCCTACACAGCAGAACGTACAGCGAACACAAATCTGTCACACATCTATTCTGCAAATTTCCTGGTTGCGCTTGGTTCATCTGTCCTGAGACCTGACATTATTGCCTGGATAGAGAGCATTTTACAATGAACACATTTAAATAACAAGCATGTTTCCACATGAGGAAGGAGCTGGTATCAGCCCTTTTGCCTGATTTGATAACAGGAAAGGAGGCTTTTTTGTTGTGCTGCTTTTCCTGGCATGCACCAGTGCAGACAAATTGATTAGATAAATTATTTTTTTAAAACCATGAGAACCGTTTCTGAAGGTGGAGCAATGTCTTACTTGATGTAGTAACTGTAATAATAATTACCCAATTTCTAACAGTAATTCGTTATATTACTTAGTTACTCAAAAAATTAATTATATTACTGTAATGCTTTGAGTAATGTGTTATCCCCAACACTGTACATAATGCTATATGGGGCAGTGCAATGGAGAGCTTATTTACAGGCACTTCATTTAAAGTGGCAGTTAGGGGACAGTGACTATCCATTAAAATGTTGACTTATTCCATGCATTAAGCCCAAAACACACTGACAGATCTATTTGTGAGCTTGGCAGTGCTAGGTTAATGACTGAGTGAGTCTATGCATTGTTAAAACAATGTAATCTACACAACATAGTGGAGGCAGTGCATGGTTAAGGAACTGGGCTTGTAACCTAGGTTCTGTTCCCAGCTAGGATGCTGCCATTGCACCCCTTGAGAAAGGTATTTAACCTGAATTGCTTCAGTATACATATATCCTGTTGTATAAACGGATGTAAAATTGCACAAGAGAGCAGGGACTGGTTGGTTACAGAGTTGTTTCTTCAGTGAATGTATATTCATCTTATCCAAGTGCATGTTTGAAATTAAGGAAACCTAGTTGAAGTGGTTGTTTGTTTATTTTAAGCACAGTTTTAGGACTGGATACAGTCTTACAAATGTTGATTGATAAGTATTGAGAAACAAATTATCTGATCTGATGCCTTATGTCTTGTTTGCGATTGCTTTGCAGATGAATAGGAAGGATGCCTGTTACTTGAAGTGAGCTATGTGACATTGCCTTCCTGTGCAAGTGGTGGGGAGACATGAGGGCTGTCCTGCCCTGGGTCCTCTTTGGGGCATTCTGCGCAATCACAGGCATCTTCTGCAATCCCATGGTCCATTTGTCCATGAGCCACAAACAGTTGGAGCGAACTGTGGTACAGAAGTTGAAACCCCAGCCAGCTTCGAAGGGGGCGCTGAGCCATGCCCCCCAGCGGGGCCTCAAGGATATAAGTCTGGAGGAGACGAAAGGGATCAACTCCACTTCGTTTCACTCTGGCATGAGGCAGGAGCCCTGGGCTCTGGTCCCTCTGGAGCAGTGGGATGAAGGCCCCACTAGTGACTCTACAATACCCCAGGATTTCCTGGAGGAGTATGCATACCCAGACTACCGTGGGAAGGGTTGTGTGGACGAGACTGGCTTTGTGTTTGGTGTTGGTGAGAAGTTCACCCCAGGGCCTTCCACGTGCCCCTGCCTCTGCACTGAGGAAGGGCCCCTCTGCTCAAAGCCAGACTGTCCTAAAATTCACCCACGCTGCATCCATGTGGACAACAGCCAATGCTGCCCTCAGTGCAAGGAGATAAAAAATTACTGTGAATTCCGGGGCAAGGTCTACAGATCGCTGCAAGAGTTTAAGGTTAGATTTAAACTTTTGGTCACACCTTGACATGCTGAATATAAAGATAGTTAAATGTCTGCAAAAGCACACCATTTCAGAAGTTGTCTGATAACAGAAAAAAAATGTTTCATACTGCTAAGGGGACTGCCCCACCTTACATACAATCCTTAATCACTCCCTACTCCCCAGCTAGACCACTCGGTCACCTTATGGTTCCCTCAATAAGAGCACCTGGCGGTCGAGCTGCACATTCAGGCCTGTTTTCCGTTCTGGTTCCTCAGTGGTGGAATGACGTGCCTACCACTGTCAGGACAGCACAATCCCTCCCACTATTTTGACGCAGACTAAAAACACACCTTTTCAAACTACCTTAGTCCTACCTCCTGATTTCCCATGCCCCCCTTTCTGATATCTCTATCCCTCTTGTCTAACCCCCAAAAAATTTTTTACTAGTTATGGATGTGATGCTTTAACTTGTGGAAGAACCTACGCACTTGTAAATCGCTTTGGATTAAAAGATGTTATGTAAAGCCACAATGCAGTGAAATATGCTGGATAAATATTGGGGGGGGGGGGGGGGGGGTTGACAGGCAGATATTCTCTAACCCTAACTGTTTGCTCTATTGTGGCACTCTTGTAGTCACACACACCAGCATATTAACAACTAATATACTAAGATTGGTCATAATTAAGCAATCAAAGAAATTCAACACCCAATTGCAATTCTGCAGCAGGGAATATACAGTGCATCCGGAAAGTACTCACAGCGCTTCACTTTTCCCACATTTTGTTATGTTACAGCCTTATTCCAAAATGGAATAAATTCATTTTTTTCCTCAAAATTCTACACACAACAGCCCATAATGACAACATTTTTTGAAATTTTTGCTAATTTATTAAAAATAAAAAACAAGAAATCACATGTACATAAGTATTCACAGCCTTTGCTCAATACTTTGTTGATGCACCTTTGGCAGCAATTACAGCCTCAAGTCTTTTTGAATACTACAAGCTACAAGCTTGGCACACCTATCTTTGGGCAGTTTCACCCATTCCTCTTTGCAGCGCCTCTCAAGTTCCATCAGGTTGGATGGGGAGCGTCGGAGCACAGCCATTTTCAGATCTCTCCAGAGATGTTCAATTGGATTCAAGTCTGGGCTCTGGCTGGGCCACTCAAGGACATTCACAGAGTTGTGCTGAAGCCACTCAAGCCAGGTCAAGAGTGCTCTAGAGCAGGTTTTCATCCAGGATGTCTCTTTACATTGCTGCATTCATCTTCCCCTCAATCCTGACTAGTCACCCAGTTCCTGCCACTGAAAAACATCCCCACAGCATGATGCTGCCACCACCATGCTTCACTGTAGGGATGGTATTGGCCAGGTGATGAGCGGTGCCTGGTTTCCCCCAAACATGACGCCTGGCATTCACGCCAAAGAGTTCAATCTTTGATCAGACCAGAGAATTTTGTTTCTCATGGTCTGAGAGTCCTTCAGGTGCCTTTTGGCAAACTCCAGGCGGGCTGCCATGTGCCTTTTACTAAGGAGTGGCTTCCGTCTGGCCACTCTACCATACAGGCCTGATTGGTAGATTGCTGCAGTGATGGTTGTCCTTCTGGAAGGTTCTCCTCTCTCCACAGAGGAACGCTGGAGCTCTGACAGAGTGACCATCGGGTTCTTGGTCACCTCCCTGACTAAGGCCCTTCTCCCCTGATTGCTCAGTTTAGATGGGCAGCCAGCTCTAGGAAGAGTCCTGATGGTTCCAAACTTCTTCCATTTGCGGATGATGGAGGCCACTGTGCTCATTGGGACCTTCAAAGCAGCAGAAATTTTTCTGTACCCTTCCCCAGATTTGTGCCTCGAGACAATCCTGTCTCGGAGGTCTACAGACAATTCCTTTGACTTCATGCTTGGTTTGTACTCTGACATGCACTGTCAACTGTGGGACCTTATATAGACAGGTGTGTGCCTTTCCAAATCATGTCCAATCAACTGAACTCCAATTAAGCTGTAGAAACATCTCAAGGTTGATCAGTGGAAACAGTGGAAAAATCTCAAAAACACTTCTTTCATCTTGTCATTATGGGCTGTTGTGTGTAGAATTTTGAGGAAAAAAATGCTTTAAAAAAGGCTGTAACATAACAAAATGTGGGAAAAGTGAAGCGCTGTGAATACTTTCCGGATGCACTGTACGTAAAAAGGGTCCAAAACAATATGCCCAGAACCTGTGAGGGGGAAGGGCAAAAACGTTCTTTTGTGTTGGTGTGGGCACTCTCTCTCTCCATGTGTGAAAATCCCAGAAGTGCCACATCTCCCTCCCAGGGGTCACATTGACATTTGTTGCTGATATGACAGGCACAAGCATTAGCTATAATGCTCTTTACAATGAATGGTAGAAGCCTAGTCCAGAGACTGAAAATTGCTACTGCAGAGATATTTTAAGGAATTATACATTGCCTAAAAACTGGCACTGATAAAAGGTATGAAAAATGGCACTTTATTAGGTAGTGACCGTGGAATAATTGTTGGTGCCAGACTGGGTGGTTTGAGTTTCTCAGAATTAGCTGATCTGGGATTTTCATGCACAACAGTCTCTAGAATTTGAAGAGAATGGTGCGAAAAACAAAAAACATCCATTGAGCAGCAGATCTGCGGGCAAATGAGAGGTCAGGGACCAGGCTGGTCGAAGCTGACAGGAAGGTCATGCAAATAACCACGCATTAAAACAAACCGTGGTATGCAGAAGAGCGTCTAACCTCTAAGCAGATAGGCTACAGCAGCAGATGACCAATAAGTCTAAAAAATAAGTATAATAAGTATACTAAATACCCAATAAAGTGCTCAAGGTATATCAAAAATGCCTTTAAGCAAAGTTTCTGTGTTGCTCTCATTCCCGTTCAATTATAAAACCTTCATAGAACACTGCATAAATTATTTAACTTTCAATGAAATAAATTATATTTTCATATTACCGTGAACACCATAATTCATTGGACAGTGACATTTTTATTTTTTATTTTGGCGCTGTACTCTAGCACTTAGAATAAAATTGAATGAAGTTGAAGTGAAGATTTTCTCCCAGTTTGGTTGACAAATGGATACACCGTCTATGGCCCCGTACCAGTAAATGTAATGATCCGGAGGACAACACGCCGTATTGTGACCATCCTGCGACCATGATTCTGAGGCAATCAGGGCACTGTTGTATGCACTGATCCTCCCTGCTGAGTGCCACCCCCCACGCTCGGAGTGGCGGGCCAATTTTGCCGCTCCTACGTCAACCAGCCAAACTCGGCTTTTGCAGTTACCAAACCCTTGCCTGGATTACCCACTACAAACTGTGTTCCTTCTACATTCCCGGTTGCCAGCGTATTCTTGTTTCACCTGCAAATGTGATAATAAAGGCTTTGATTGGAATTACTTTTAGTTTGCTACTGGTTTCTGGGTTCTGCAGCCTCAAAGAACAACTAGGCAGCTAACCCTGACCCAAGAGGCCCTGCGACACCAAGGGCAAAGACTGGGGCAACACAAGTCAGAGATCCGTTCCCTGAATCAGTGTCTGGAGAATCTGCACATCCGTCTGACCCACTTCTCAGATTTCGGCGCCCAGACTATCTGCCCTTCGATGGTTGCTGTTCATGAAATGGCTTGGTCCCCTCCTGAACCTTGTCTGCCTCCCTCGGAGTGCTACAATGGAGAACCCAGTTTCTGTAGGTCCTTCCTGTCCCAGCTCCAGCCATCCTCCTTCCCACGCCATAAATTATTGCGCCATAAACCTGCTTCCTGGCACTACTCCCCCTAGGGGAGGTCTGGGTATCTGCCCCTGAAAACCAAGCCATGGAGAAGCCATCAGTGAGTCCCTCGCTGCTGAACTGACCCACCAATCCTCCTGCCAATTTTTACAGACAGTTCATTAGGAACTACAACTCTGTTGCAGCCCCTCTCATGGTCCTCAAGATTAAGAGCAAGATCATGTTCCACTGGACCCCTGAAGCTGAGACAGCTTTTCCTCTGCTTCTGTCCTGACCATGCCTGATTGTGAGAAGTACCTCTTCACCCAAGAGATGGATACCTCCAACACCAGTGTCAGAGTGGTACTCTCTCAAAGAGCTCCGGATAATAAGATGCACCTCTGTGTCTTCTTCTCTTGCGTCTCACACTCACTGTGACTACAGCATTGGCAACCGGGAACTCCTTGCCATCAAGTTAGCCTTTGAGGAGTGGTGCCATCTGCTGGAAGATACCCCCATCCCGCTCATTGCCTGGACGAACAGAAAGACTTAACCCATGCCAAGCCCGCTGGTCCCAATTCTTCAATCGGTTCAACTTTAACATGACTTACCGGCCCAGCTCCAAGAACGTCAAACCAGATGCACTCTCTTGGCTATACTCACTGCCTCAAGCAGATGAAGGGCCAGTCACCATCCTGCCTCCCCATACCCTGATTGCCACCACCCAGCTGGACTATGTCAGCAAGGTGAAAGAAGCCCTGAGGAGCTGTCCAGGCCCCTTCTGTCCGGCCTCAGGTTCCTACCTTCTTACCCTGGGATCAGTCGCATGCTGGCCCTCCTGGATCGCCATCCGCCAAGCAAGATGCAGTGGAGTTTGTCGCTGCATGCCTTGATTGTGCACAAGGGACGGCCTGTAGCATAGTGGTTAATAAGATCTGCACAGCCATTGGGCCCATGAGCAAGGCCCTTAACCCTGCATAGCCCCAGGGGAGGATTGTCTCCTGCTTAGTCTTATCAACTGTACATCGCTCTGGATAAGAGCGTTTGCCAAATGCCAATAATGTAATGTAATGGAAAGCAAAGAGATGGCAAAGCTTCTCTTTCTCCATGTCTTCTGCCTGCCCCTGGAGCTCAATTCTCTTGTCAGTTTTGGAAAGCTTTCCGCCCAGCTTTCATCCACAGACCAATGGACAAACTGGACGGATGAACCAGGTGCTGCCTTGTGGAGAAGTCCCCGTCTTCCTGGGTTAATTCACCCCCATGGATTGAATATGCACACAATTTGCTCCCAATCTCTTCCACGAGCGCTCTCAAGAACCTTTTGATTTTCATGACAACATGACCTTTCCGCTAGCGCCAAATATATTGCCAAGTCATTTTCTGTGCACATTCATGTGAGAGGAGATTGTTGTGCCTTCCAGTTTGTCTATGGCATGCTGTTAACACAAATGATCTGAATGACCCAGACCACCAATGGTCGAAGGTTCTGTTTTTATTTTGACAAACGTAATGAGAAATGTATTACGCTTTAACCTGCAGACTTTATCCAATGATAGGGAATTAAATTGAATTACAAAAAATAAAATGTAGGCTGATGTCTACATGACTGTTTCATGACTGGGCTGAGGTAGCCTAGTTAACATGTCTTGAAAATAAGTCTAAAAACACGTTCAGATATGTTATCACTATCACTTTTCTTATCCATAAGGAAGATATAGCGCTGTCATAGGCCTAATTACACACTGAAATTACCTGCCTATAGCATTAAAGCCTTTGGCTGATACACTTGGCAAAATTGTAGGCAATCTTTATTGGCAACATTGTGGTAAAAAGGCAACAAAGAGGGACAAAGTGCAAAACATTTTTCTAACACAATTTGGGCAATGACTATTATACATCAATTGCCTCTACCTTCTTTATGCAATGTTTTTCAGTTATGTTGCCTGTCAATATTGGCAAAAACCTTCAACCTATCACTGTAATGAAGTGATGGCAGCACTCATGTTCATCTCAATATAATTCAAGTTACTATATGCAATATGCATTTCACAGCAGTCTCAACACACTTTATAAAAAGTATTAAAAGGCTGAAAACAAGGAAAGAGAATATCACTGGAATAAACATTCAATTGAATATCAGACAGGGAATGATTGAGCTTGAAGAATGGATGGAGTCAGGCAAGCCAACAGCAATTTAGCAGCACCAGGGCAAGGCAAAGAGCTCATTGCCAATCAGACAGCAGCAGGAAACAGCTGGTTGGTCAGGAGCGAACAAAGCTGCAAACAGCCGGAGCTTGATGAGGCAGCTTGTCCAGGGCTTAGGTTGTCAAAAAAATGGAATACATACTGTATGTGCTGTTTTAAGCACAGTGAAATAGACTGGTTTGGATTCTACCAGTGATTAATCAGTAACCCTTTATCATTTGACCTCAGGTTCCACATAGGCTTGTAGGGAGGAATATGATGAACATTATGAACACTTTAATCTTGCTGGATTGAATGAAGAGCTTGCATCCATAGTATTAGCTAGCCTAGTAATAACTTTTAAGCAAGGCACATTTCAACACTAAGTCACAGAAACCATTGATAACAGATCAGTTATTGGTACTGTAACCACTGGGATAAAGGTAGTTGCCAGTAGTAGCCATTTTACCATGTAAAAATTAAAACACCATTTATACACTCACCAAGCACTTTGAGGAACATTTTGACTTTATTACACCTACTTATTCATGCGATTATCTAATCAGCCAATTGTGTGGCAGCAGTGCATGCATACAATCATGTAGATACAGGTCAGAAGCTTCAGTTAATGTTCACCTCAACCATCAGAATGGAGCATCTCTGAACACTCAATACATCATAACTCTTGAGTGAATAGGCTACAGCAGTAGAAGTCTAAAAAATAGGTCTAAAAAATAAAGTGCTTGGTGAGTGTACATTCTAATGATATATTCAAATGAAGCAGGGGAAATACTCTCACTACTTCTCTTCCCAAACTGTTTGTTTTCGTATGCCAAAGTGTTTTATTTTGTATTTCTCAGCCACATAATGGCTTCCTTGACTTTCATTGGCACAACTCTGTTCCTCATGTTGACAAATACCAATAACTGACTCCAAAGAATTGAGACAAGATACTGAAGGCTTTCTTATACCTGCATCAAGGAAGCAATGGAATACACCTGACTAATCTGAAACAGCTCAGAAGCCAGTTGTCCAATTATTGTTCCCCTAAAACGGGGGGACTATGTATAAAAAGGGATGTCATTCCTACATGGATCACCTGATATGGGTGTAAATAGCCTCAAATTAATCATGACAGTATGTACTTTAAACTTAATCCATTGGGTTGGAGTACAGAGCCAAAAGAACAGAAATTGTACCAATATGTAGGTGTAATAAAGTAAAAATGTTCCTAATAAAGTGCTCAATGAGTGTATGAGAGTATGTATACAACATGCCTATTGTGTCCAAAAACCTCTACAAAAATAATTACTCACCCAAATGCTTTCTAACCAACCTACATCACCCACAGCTTAAACTATTGAACTTTATTTCAAAATTAGGTTAAACAGAGCCCCTTTAGCCAGTACAATTAACGTTACAGGTTTATGTGGTATAAAACCCCGAACAAGAAGCCTACCATGTTTTACATTAGTTTGGTATTGAAATGACCTATCAATGCAATTACACAACACCAAGAAGCAGTTTAAGATGACATTTGCTTCGGTATAGTCCCAACAAAAAAATATAGTTGTTTTCTTCAACGTTGGTCAAAAAACCTTCTTAGCTTCATTACCAGGTGGGATATTTAGTTCTAGATATATGTCTGTATTTAATAATTTGCAAAACAAACTTATATTTCTACCAAACCAGAAATATGTCGGCCGGACATGCAATAAAAGTGAGTTAAGAAATTATTTATTCATGCAACTTGTATATTCTTGTTCTGCAATTGTATATTCTTGTTCGTATATTGGAGCATGATTGTTTGACGTAGGATTATTCGAATATGCCTTTTATTGTCTGAGTCTGTGGCGAGAAGGGCTGTAAACTGTGATAGTGGCAAAGGGGGGCTTATCATTTTTTGCCCTGCTTTGCAAATAAGAGCCTGATAAGCATCTAAACTGCTCTTCTCACATGCGGAGAGTGTTTTTAACTATTTGGAATCGCCATTTTGTGGTTTCATGACGTAGATTTGATATTCCACAAATGTAAATGCAACAATAATTTGAGACATCGACAACTCAACCACAAGGGGGCGGAGTGGATAGTTAAACAAATCATATTCATTCTCTTTCAGTGAAAAATATCCTTATATGAATTGTTCTTTTTTTTTAGCTGCCGTCCTCCTTTGCCTAGATAAACTGAAATAACAGGTTTAGTTATTTGAAGTCAAAACATATATCCACAGCACTAACACAGACGATTGACCTCACGTTCCCAAGCCAGAGCACTGCTAGCTTGTGTAACACTTCAGAGAGAACATATTTAAGTTATTCTGAAATAGTAAATCGATTAAAAGTGAGATTTTAAGAGCTGTATTATTGTAATAACTACACAACTTTCCTATGTTCGTAAGACCGTGTTAGCTCGGTTGACAATGTTACAAACACCTATTCATGAACAGCCAACAGAACTATTACAGCTTTGCACTTGTTATGCAGGCAGATCTTTACCTAGTTCATCTTAACATTAATTAAAAACTGATACCATCAATATAAAATGATGTGTGTACGTGCGTGAACACTTTTAGCCAATTCTGCGCTGTTGTTGTTGTCTCTTGTTAGCAGCAGCTTCCCCACCACACTGTCACAGGGGAACACCATTACCATGTCAATGCATGCTGAAACAGATCACCTTTGTGACTCGTACCAGGTTTTCATGAAAATGGAAGGAATTAGACTTTACACACACACACACAAACCAAAGCTGATATGGAAGTAGTTTCTTATTTATTCATTGTGAAAGTTGCGCTGTTCAGAACATTGTCAGCTAACTTGGTGTTTGGAACACAGTGAGTCTATGTTACAGTGGTTTCGTGTTTCATTTGGCATTCTGTTTCTTAGCAAGAATGCCACCGTCCAGGAAAAAATACTACCAAGATTCTGACAGCAGGGAGCAGCCACATTGCATTTTTGAATTGCTACATATAGGATTGTTGGCTCTGGTTTGACGATATTTCATTTGTAAATGGGGCTATCCTGAGTTCATCAGTCAGTTGAACTTTAGTGACTGTAGGTAAGAATACCTACCATAATTACCAAGAAGTATGACCTGCATACTTCAACATAAGACTGCTTTCTTGCTTGTTTTTGAGCATCTATAGGCAAACCAACCTTGCCCTTCAAAGCAATGCAGCATCTTTCCCACCACCCCTTACCCTTCACTGTTTTTTTGTGAGAATAAATTGACCTCAGTTTTCACTAAAACCTTTTGCTGCTTGATTTTTTGACCTGGGATCTCACATGTCGTGGAGAATGCAGGCACAGTGACCCAGATCAAACTGAGGGACGGCATAAAGGAAGATGGATCCAGCCCTGAGAGAGGTGCTCACAGCAGTGCTACAAACGCAGCAAATGCTCCAAAGGGCCGTGACCGAGCTCTGCGGCAGGACAGCAAAGAAGACGCCCGAGAAAGTATTAACAAAACTCACAGCTGAAGATGATGTGGAATCATACTTAGAGCTGTTTGAGCTCTAGAGAGGGTTGGCTGAGGGCAGAGTGGGCTCACATCTTAACTCCATTTTTGAGCGGGGAGGCCCAACAGGCGTGCAGGGATTTGGTGGTAGATGATGCTGCCAATTATACTGTGCTCAAACCAGCTGTCCTAGCACAGTATGGATATAGCCTCCCTGCAAAAGCACAACGAGTTCGCCGATGATCTTATGACCCTGCAGTGCCTGCGCGGTCCCAGGTGAAGGCGCTCCAGCGACAGGTGAAGACGTGGCTCACCAAGGGAGAAGGACCCTCCCCGGTGGACAGAGTCACACTGGATATGTGCGTAAGAGCACTCCCTACCGAGGCGAGGAGATATGTATCCCAGCAGGGGGTGTGGTGGGAATTTTAATTTATTCCTGTAAGAAAACACTCAGAGACAGAGACAGTAAATAAAATCCAATCTTTACTATGCGCATAGGGTCCAAGTTAGATGCAAAAACAAGGACAGAGGTTTCACTCCTTTGTCTGGATATATGTATGCGTGGAGCACAACAAATTTACACCCCAAAATGATTAAACACTCCCAATTATCAATATTCAAAGACAATCCACCACTCTTCTCCTTACAACAGTTAGTTTATTCATATCTCCCCCCTTCAAGGTACTGCTTATGCAGATATGTGTCCTCAAAAACATTCCCACGATGGATACGCAGGGGCCTGCGCACCTGCACATTCCCTACGCGTGAGAAATGTATCTTATCTTGTTTTAACTCCTGATGTCTAGGGGGAGGACAATCTCCACGGTAGCCTCCATGGCGAGGACTTATGTTTTTGCTACCGTAGGCTCTCAGGCACCAAGACGAGATAATGCAGAACACACAGTTTTGCCGTAGCCTTGGAGGCCCACAGTACAGGAAGGGAGAGACATCTCAAAAATAATATTCATTAGCACAAAGCAAGTTATGATACTTTAATAAGTGTGTATGCTCTGGATCACTCCAGCATAAGCAACCAATAATAGTATAAGCAATTACTAAAGGATAAGCAATTAATAATGAAATAATCACATGAATATATAATTTCAACAACAGGGGGCACTAGAGGTCGACAGGTTGATTACGCTGCTGGAAAATCACCAGGTCATGCAGGAACTGATGAAGGCTGCAAGCAGCCCCCCGAAGACACAGAAGACCGGGAACAGTAACAGCCCCCCCCTACAGGAAGAGAATGGAAGTACCACAGGTGAATAGAGATGGAAGACCCCTGTCAAGAAATCCCTTACCACCAGGTGACAGATGCTGCTTTAGTTGTGGGAAAGAGGGACATTTGGCCCGAGATTGTCCTGAGAGGACAGAGCCAATGCCGACAGCCGGTTCAGCCACCTCCCCATTTCCATGTGGCTACCTTACGGCCGGATGGGTCGAGTCCTGCGGGTCAGCCCCCCGGGTCCCAGTGAAGGTCCAGAGCAGAGACACGGAGGCCCTGCGGGATTCTGGGAGTGGCATCACCTTGATATGGCCTGAGTTTGTGGAAGAGGCCCAAGGTGACCCTGTTGTGGTGTCCTGTATCCATGGCGACGACAAGAGCTACCCCACGAGTCGGGTCACAATACACTCCCCAAAAGGCACAGTGTCCACAAGGGTGGGGGTCGTCCCAGGCTTACCGGTGCCCGTCCTAATCAGCAGAGACTGTGGCTTGTTTTCCAGGTACTGAGGGATGCCACAACCGGCAAGAGGTGCGAGGCAGAAGAAACCACCCCGGCCAACCAGGTATGCATAGCGCCATCAAAGGAATCCCAATCCAGCCCAGAGAAAGTCAATAGCCCCCGGGCTAACCATTCCGGGAGAGGGACATCTACCCCACCAAGATTACAGGAGCAAGGAGTCCCTGCTGGAAGGAGTGAAAGTGGGGATAACCTCTGCTGGTCTGAGGTCATGCAAATCCACAGTGGCCAGCCAGAGAGAGCCACTGAATTCGAGTACAGCACGAAGATCCCAACGTAGCACAAGCGTGGAAAGCCGTGAAGCACCCACTGCCAAACCCCAAGAGTGGGTCAGTCCATCGGGTTATCCTCACTTTATGGTGAACAATGGGCTGTTATACCGGGTTGTTAAAAATAATGAAGAGGTTTTTAACCAGCTGTTGGTGCCAAGAATGTATGTTTCTAAGGTACTCTACCTGGCTCACTCCCACCCTCTTGGGGCTCACCTGGGGTCTGAGAAGACATATGAGCGGGTGACTAGGAGGTTCTACTGGCCAGGGGTGAAGAGAGCAGTGGAAGACTACTGCCGACACTGCGCAGTGTCAACTTCACAGTCCAACTCATCGCAACCCTTTAATACCCCTACCAATTATGATGTTCCCTTCAAAAGGATTGGGATGGATATTGTTGGATCCCTTCCAAAATCCAGTCGAGGGCATCGATTCATCTTGGTCATCCTTGACTATGCCACCAGGTACCCGGAAGCCACCCCGTTGAGGACAGCTACTGGTAAGACGGTGGCCAAAGAACTGTTCATGTTATGTAGTAGAGTGGGAATACCAGAAGACATATTGACAGACCAGGGATCCTGTTTTATGTCAAAGGTAATGCAGGCGTTGTGTCAGTTGATGAAAGTCAAACAGGTTAGAACCTCCGTATACCACCCACTGACTGACAGGCTTGTGGAGCGCTTCAACAAGACCCTAAAACAAATGATGAGGAAGCTAATAGAAAGTGATGCTAAGGATTGGAACCAGCTGTTACCATACCTCCTCTTTTCTGTCTGTGAAGTACCACAGGCATCTACAGGCTTCTCATCCTTCGAGTTGCTGTATGGTCGGAGACCACAAGGCCTGCTGGACCAGGCCAATGAGGCTTGGGAACAACAGCTGATGCGACACACTACCGTGATCGAGCATGTCGAGAAAATGCACCATAGGATGGCACAGGTCTGGCCCACAGTGAGGGATCACGTGCGCCAAGCCCAGGAGGCACAAGCTAGGCTCTACGACAGAGGGGCCCAGGCAAGAGTGCAAATTCCTGGCAAAATGGCATGGGCCATATGAGGTGGTGGAAAGGATCTCACCGGTCAACTACAAGGTGAGGCAGGCGGGGCAATGACTAAGCTCCCAAATATACCACATCTATTTGTTGAAAAGGTGGTATGAACCCAGTCTGGTTCCAGTACAGGCGTTGTCGACTAACCTGTCTTCCCAGAGCCCTCCTGAAGTCCCCATGGGCCAACAGCTTTCCCCCCACCAGTTCCAGGAGCTGCTAAGCTGGAATAGGGACGTGTTCTCTGACCAACCGGGACGGACCACGGTCATTGCACATGACATCATCACCGAGCCAGGAAAGATGGTGAGGCTGAGACCCTACCGGATCCCTGAAGCCAGGAGGGAAGCAATTTGTGACGAGGCACGCTCGATGCTAGAGCTAGGAGTTATTGAAGAATCGCAAAGTGCATGGTAGAACCTTATAGGCCGTCAGGGGTTGAAAACGCCGTCTTCTCTTTAGCTCTGTCAGTAAGGGGTACCTGTCAATACCCCCGAGTGAGGTCCAGAGTACTGATGAACCTGTCGTGTTTCCGAAGCTAGATGGCTCATTAAGGTTCTGCAATGACTTTCAGAGGCTAAATGAGATATCGGTTTTTGATGCCCAGGGTGGATGAGCTCCTGGAGAGGCTGGGTCCCGCGAGGTTCATCAGTACTCTGGACCTCACTCGGGGTATTGGCAGGTACCCCTTACTGACAGAGCTAAAGAGAAGATGGCGTTTTCAACCCTTGACGGCCTATAAGGTTCTACCATTCAGGGTCCATGGAGCCCCCACTACCTTCCAGCGCCTAATGGACCGAATCCTCAGGCCACACAGGGAGTATGCGGCATCATACCTTGATGACATCGTGGTCCAAAGCCCAGACCCACCTGGAACGTCTGGAAGCAGTCCTGGGGGCGTTACGGACAGCGGGGTTGACGGCCAAGCGTCCAAGCCTCCAAATCTCACAAATCATATTCAACCATCTTTGTGATCAAGAAGTGCAGAATTCATGGGTGAGAGAGAAGTCTTTCTGTCATCGGCGTTGTCTGCTAAAGAGGAATGAAATTGACCTTAAGCTAATGCTTGACCTTGTTGCTGCTTGTTTCATTTTGCATAGTGAGTATTTGTGAAATACAGAAAGAGCGTTTCCTGAGTGGAACATTGATGATGTCTCAACCAGACAATAAGCCATGACAGCCACAATTCCTTTGAGGGAGAGAAATATAACCACCATTGCCAGATGAGAAATATTAAATTATCGTACGAGGGTTTTAAAGTGACGGGGTTTAAAGAAAAGTATCGTACAGTCAAGCGAAGAGACAGTAGGCTATGTAACATACACTTACAATATAAAAACATATGCTTGTTAAAAAGTTGCGTTGTGTTCTTTATTGTAATGACAACAGATCATGTTGATTGCACAATCTAGCAATTAGCTGGAGATATGACTTTTTAAAATTACTTTAGATGCACCTTCATACACATTATTGGAACAGTAAGGCCAATTCCTTTGTTTTTGCAATACACTGAATACATTTGGGGTTGAGGTAAAAAGATGAACACAAGATAAGAGTTCAGAATTTCAGCTTTTATATCCTGGTATTTACACCTCAATGTGTTAAACTACTTAGAACATTGCACCTTTGGTAACAGACCACCCAATTGTTGAGTGAGCAAAAGTATTGGAACAGAGAGTATTTAAGTAAATGAAAGTAAATAGCACTTAATATTTGGTAGCATATCCCTTGTCTGCAATAACTGTATCAACCATGTGACCCAATGACATCACCAACTATTTTGGGCCATTGTCTTGCTGTTCCTCACAATTTGGACACATTTCTCCGTAAGCTGGCTGTCAGAATGCTTTTGTAGACTTCTGAATTCATCCTGCTGCTACCATCATGAGTTACATCATCAATAAAGATTAGTGAGCCCACTCCAGAAGCAGCCATGCAAGCCCAAGCCATGACACTTCCTCCACCGGGCTTCACAGATCTATTTTTGGATCATGAGCAGATCCCTTTCTGCACATTTCCTTTCCATTTCTTTGGATGAGGTTAATGTTTGCCTCATCAGTCTATAAAACTTTGTTCCAGAACTTTTGTGGCTCATCTCTGTACTTGTAATTGTAATCTCTTCCAATTCTTACTACTGATGAGTGGTTTGCAGCTTGTAGTATAGCCTCTATATTGCTGGTCTCCAAGTTTTATTTAAACGGTTAATACCTTCACCCCTGTACAATGTGTTGGTGCAGAGTGTCGGTCCATCAACTGTATATTTTGAAACCTGAATTTAAGGACTATAAATACAGGCAGAGGGTGAGTCAACAGGTCAGTGAGCTTTTTTGCAATGATAGGAAGGGCTTAATTAATGTCTCAACACAAAAATCTTACCTATTGTACATATAAAAAATTTTTATTAGTAAAACAAAAACAGTAACTAGTAACAATTAGGATAGTGAATAGTAAATTCTCGTAAATAAATATGTAAAGGAGCGGGGTCGGAGGACCAGGAGACCAGAGATGCACGCCAGAGGAGGAAGGGGTAAACAATAAAGGGACTTAATACCTCCCTGGCAATTAGCCAATGAAGAAAATAACCTATTAAAATCGGTCGACAAGTTTAATCTGAAACGAAAAGATAAACGATATGTAAACTCAACCTCTCTAGAATACCTAAAACCGGGAACAGCAAGGTGGCCAGGAAAGACAAACAAGATATCCCGTCTCCAATTCGTGAACACTGGCCCTAACACTAGAATACACAAAAACATTTACATTTTAATTCCACTGAGGAAGCAGTCTTACTGACATTTTTGCAATTTAATTAGACTGAGTAAGCAGTCTTACCAACCCTAACATTATAATAAACAACAAATTTTACAATTTAATTCTCCTGATGTCTCAAGGAGATGGGAATACATGAAAGACATTAACCCTCTAATTCAACTGACAACGCAGGAATACTAATACAGAGGTAGGAAGTGGTAGGAAACAAACCTCTCAAGTCTCACCCATTGACCGTGAGACACACGCATTTCAACCAGTTCACACGCTCACACACCACACCTGTCTTTTCTCACGAGTGAGTCGGCCGAGAAGGGATAAAACCCACTACACGGAAATAAACATGATTTTAAAAGCAGTCTCGTTGGATTTGGAGCCACGTCTGGACATTTGAGGATCTTTTGACATTTTTTGGTGATCTTTACCCGTCTGGCCGGTAGGTGGGGTTACTGTGAGGATCTGCCGCGTTTGTCCCACTCTGCACCTGCACGCTCAGAAAGGCGGTGTGCTCTGATGGGTAGGTATACTGTGAACAACGCTCCAGTAAGTTAGTACGTTTTAAATAGTAAAATATCGTTTCAGTTGAAAACTTCGACATCTTTTTTTTCTATGAATTGTAGTGTTTGGCTGCAATGCAAAGTCCCAATGGGAGGTTTTTAACCTCCCATGTCGAAGAACTTTATGCAAACTTAACGTTAGCTACTAGCTGCTATTAGCCTATGTTTGGGAACATTGCTTAAATATGCGCGAATATGAAAGTTTAAATGCAATTCCTTATGTTTTGCTTGAGCAGCCAATGAGAAGATGTTTACTGACAGGGGTTTACAGTCTAAGACAATTTTACAAGAAAAACACTAAGTATTTCATTAATTTATTTCATATTTATCATGGTTGATTTATGTTGTAGATTTTTTTCGACTCAATATTTTAAGGCGGCGCACTAGCACCCTTTATTGATGCATTGCCCCTGCTGAAGTGTAAAGAGTAAACAATGAACAGACAGTATGACTATTTTTTACTGTTTGCATTTGTCTATTTCAAAGATGTCAGGGAAGAAGCAAAAGAACATTCTGTCATTCTGGGCAGCAAACAGCCGGCCCCCTGAAATGGTTGCCAGGTCAGAGGAGATGGTGGAAGAGGCAGTGACTGAGACAGAGGAGAATACAGCGAGGGAGACTGTAGGGGAGATAGTGACAGTGGAGACTGCAGAGGAGAGAGTGGAGGAGACTCTCTCTCTCTTACTCTTTCTCTCTCGCCGCGGTGTCGACTGACTCGACTCTGGCAACTGTTTTTTTTTTGTTGTTGTAATAATATACTCATAAAGTCCTCTACTACAGTTTATTAGCTGGTTCTAGGGCATCAAAAATTCAATTTACTTGACACTGCACCAATCTACTCCCCCGTTGAAAAAGGCCCCCTGCCTAAACCTTGCGGGGCCCCCTGAGATTTTGTGTTGCGCCACTTGGCAATATCGTGTAATTTCGTGATATCGTGATATTTTGAAGATATCGTATCGTATCGTACCGTACCGTACCGTAAAATTTAATATCGATTCATCCCTACCACACACACACACACACACACACACACAGTCAGTCACGCACGCACATACACACTCAGTCACTCACTCAAAGTCACACCCTCGCACAAATGCTCACAAAGATGTGTTCTTACATGTGTAAATAAATCAATTTATTTTAATCAGCTAAGTTTGTCTTATTGGTTTGGCCCGTCATTTTCGGTTCTATTTGTTTTATTTGTGCTGGTCAATTATAAACTTAATTATAAACTAAATTATAGTTTATATAGTTTATATAAACTCAATTATAAACTAAATTATAATTGGGAGAAGTGGATTCGGCCAAGGGGCCTCTGCGACCAAAACATACACAATGTCGATTTGCTCCAGCCCTGATTTGCAATCTCACTCTGAGTTTTTCATGAAACTTGAGAGCCCTGAGGAAGTGTACACAAAACAGCGATGGGGATCTCAGTCACGGAACCAGAGCTTATTGGTGAGTTTGCAAAGCTCTCCTCTGAGAGGGGCGATACTCCAATGGCCATGTACACCACTTGACTTGTAGAAAAGTCAGCAACCAAAGATATTCACCAAACGGTCACTAGGCTCATCTGACCGTGCAAGAGACTTACGAGAAAGTGACAAGGATGTAACCGGCGACAGTGGTGAACAGTGACTTACTGCTGTATATCCAATGACAGGCAAAGACAACGACAATCACAAAAATAGTGAGTTTAGAAAGTGACAAAATGAAACACCTCGCTATACTAAAGTAAATATCAGATGGCTGCCAAACTGGGAAACTGCACACTACGGGAAAAAGACACACAATGACACCAAGAACAATTTCCACCTATGGATAAAGGGAATATTGACTTCCCCTTACGCTTGATCAAAACTGTTGGGAGTCTGAGCCAGTCTTAATTACCAGTGGGTCTCAGTACTCCTGGGTCCTCCTTAACTCAGCCTAAAGTTCCTTCTTTCTGAAAGATAGCTTTAAAACAAGGTGGAAGTTAACTATGTGGACAAACAGCCAATGAGAGCAAGCGTGTGGAAAAAGGGTGCAATAACCTCAAAACTCTAACTCTTGGCCTAGACAGTTGGAAGCTACGAACAGGGTCTCCCAGAGGAATCCCATCTTCCCATGGTCCTGTGTCTAACATTTGTGCACCAAATAAAATCTGAAAGTGAAGGTATGACAGACTGTCCTCACCTCACCCTTAGATGACGAAGATTGGGTTTATCTCCCATATACTCCGTCACAACAGGTAATTGAGAATTGTCAGTCACACCTCACATAATGCACAAAGGAAAAACTAAATAATGTGCTATGGGCAATGCAACAAACAAGTCCCGCTTCAAAGACAAACAGGGCTTAAATCAAGAGACACGCAGATGAGCAATCCAACCACACGCAGTAGACAATTGGAATCAGTCGTCAGCGTGAGGGGCATTGATTACTGAATCGGCATTCATTGCCAGAGTGAAATTATTTACAAAAATAGGCAGGAATGTGAAAAAAAAGTGAACTGTTTTAGGGAATAATTGTTAAACTGGCTTGTATATCTGACTACCTTACATAAGATTTTTCCAGAGAGGGATACACCAAGTTCAGTCTTCTTTGTTGAATTAGTTTACATTTGAGGCTGCTACTTGACCACACTTTGCTGTTAGTGCAGCCTTATTGTGAGTGGCAATTTGGGATGATTTCTGTGATTGGTATGTCCTGTATTGCACTCCATTTGCATGACATGTAGTCATTTTAGGCTGGGATGTATGTTGATTACACAATTTAGAGATGCATGCCCCAGATGGCACACTCTGTCACTCTGTCTCTACTCATATTAATTTCCTGGTACAGTTTTTCTGTAGAATTCCCCAAATGTTTTTTTTATAGACTGGATCACCAGTAAACTGTGATGTTATTGTCACTTTTGGGCTGTATGTCCTGTCTTTAGCTAAATCTTCCAAACATGATTTCCTTGTGCTTTACGAAATGGGAGAATAAACACCACAAGCTTGATGCTGACATGTCCTTGGTCCCCTGACCTCCATTTTCCCAGTTTTGGCAAGTCTGCATAAGTACATTTTCTTGGTAACAATGGTCATTTTTCATGAAAGCAGAGTTGTGAACTGTGCTGCTACTTTGAACATTTTATTATGTCAATGGCATATTGTTCTGCCCGTACTATGAACTAGTTGTTCCACTCTTTGATATGCATTCATCAGCTGCTCAAGTTTATTGTTTTGTCAATTTAACTGTCCCTACTGGAGGAGATCCGTCAGATTCAGGATCAGAGAGCCATTACTCCAAACTGTTAAAGCCTTCCACGTTCCAACAATGTCCTAGACTCCTTTGATGAAGTGATACTGCATGATAATGTTAATCTCCACTAACCTTGTTAAAAGGGGGCTCTGCAGCAGAATTCCAAGATCCTATTTAGGTTCAGGAGGCGGCCATACCACGTTTTCCTGCTTGGACAGTAGTTTACCACACCCTCCCTTAAAATTAACACAATTTTGACTGTTCGTCATCTTCATTAAGAATGGTTGTACTGACTGCAGGCTTAATTAGTGAGCTCGTTGTAAGCTAGCACTTTTATGTTAATTCCACTCTTTATTCTTTAGTTTTCTGTTTTTTTGGCACCAAATTACTTTGGCATACTTTCACCTAGAAACGTCCTTCTTTAAACTATACTGATTCTCAAAATGTTCTCACAATAAATACAACTTTTGGGTTGTATTTATACTTTTTTAATTTTGAGCATTTGTTTGAGAACAGCTTTCTTCTCACTCTGGTCTCACTCTAACGGACATTCTGCAGTTCAGCCGATCCACATCTGATATGCAAATTAGCTGGGTGCTTGATGGTGTCACAATAACATTTGCCCTCTAGTAGATAGCTCATAACTAACTGCATAAATGAAATGCTTCATATGCTTCATAACCGACAATTATGAGCCTTGATTATGCAGTGACATGTAACCTCTCTGATTGGCTATTATAAATGCCTGTAGACAAAATGTAATTAGACAAAGGGAACCTAAGTAAACACAAAACACATTGCTGTTATTATTGTATTCTTGTTACATAACCAAAATATGCTTCACCTGCAGATGGTAAAATGGTCAGACATCAACATGCTTGACTTGAAATGCTGTATTTGAAATGCCTCCTACGTTGAAAATATGCATAGATCAATTGGTCAGCTTCCTGCCAATGGAAAACACTTTTCTCTGTCTATTTTGTCTGGGGATAAATCTCCATGACACAGTTATTAGCACACACATAGTCCTGACACTACCCCGCTGTTCAAGACCTGGCAGGGAGCTGAGTATGCAGCAACCCAGGTCTCCAGCTGTCAGGGAAAACACTCACTCAGATCCAGGGGGAGATGTACACTGCCTGGTCAAAAAAAGTTGCCATTTGGATTTAAATAAGCAAATACTTACGAGCTTACTGGCAACAATTAATTTAACCCTAACTGATGCAGTGAGTAGCTTCTCATTTCTTAAACAACCATATCGGAAGACATATCCTGTGGTTGTGGAAAAGATGTTGTTGCGTGTCAGAAGGGTCAAATTATTGGCCTGCATGAAGCAATCAACAACGTAGGAAATTGCTCAAATTACTGGAATTGTTACTGCTATTATTAAAACCTGAAAGGATAGTGGTGAATCGTCAACTTCGCTGAAGAAATGTGGTTGGAATGGGGTAAGGAAAAATGGCAGGTTTAATGGCAGATTAAGGGACAGACAGAGTGTAATAAAAAAAAAACAGGCCAAGACCCAGGGGGTCAGTCCACACAGGCAAAAGTACAAAAGCTGATCCAAAAAGAAGGGGCCAAAAAGCAGGGGTCAAACACGAAAAACAGAAAACAGAAAACCAACCGGACAGAATGCCACAAGGGCTCGGGAACATGGGCTCAGGAACAAGGGTGCTAGACCAGGGGGAAGGAATAAAGGGCTCGGGACTCAACAACAGGACAAGAGGAACTAGCAAGGTGCAACTGAAAAGGACAGGTATAAATACACTGGTATAAATACACAGAATGAGACAAACTAGGTGGGGCATGGGAGTGAGGGTGGTCTAACAAATAATCATCATGTGAGACACATGAAAGGGTAATGATACAATAACAAGGGGGAAACAAAAAAGGGAATGGATTCACAAAGACACACATGTAATACAAACGGCTCCAGACTAGGGAGTAGACAATTGCACAGAATCAGGAGATGTAGTGATAAGGAGAGACAGGTGCAAACACTTTGCTGAAAGTAAGCAAGTAATCAGTGATAGAATAGGGAAGCAGAATTACAGAACAGAATTGAAACTGGAGATGCATTATTAAGTTAGTTATGTGATTTAAATTACAAATACCCAAAACTAGTGAATGTTAGTTAGTATAATTAGTACTGGACAAATTCTATGTTAGTTGGGATTAGTATATTAATGCTATCTACAAACATGAAATGGAGAGAAAGCAGGAAGTAAGGAATGCAAGATTGGAAGGAAGGTTGAACCCCGGAACTACCGTAAACACCCGAATAGTGGAGCACGCAGACAGGGGAGTGACTCTGGCTCGTAAACATTCAGACTCAGACATCACGGGAAGATGAGTGCAAAGACTAATGAAACAGAACACCAGACATGAATATGAAAAATAATAAATTCCAATAATAACGATTGTAAACAATGATAAACTAACAGACAGATCTTAGGAACATAATAGGAAAATAGTCGAACTCACGGCTATGTTTAATAGTGAAAGTAACAGCATTTCCACATGCACAATGTGATGAGAACTCAAAGGATTTTAACTAATTCAATTGCTTCCTTAGTGCTTGTATAAGAAGGTTTTCAGTATCTAGTTACTTCTAAGCTTTCCATTACCTTTGGAGTTATTGGCTTTTGTCAACATAAGGACCATAGTTGTGTCAATGAAAGTCAAGAAGCCATTATGAGGCTGAGAAATAAGAATAAAAACAGCCAATATGCCAAGCAGTAGACTTACTGGAAAAAATAAAAGTTTTGAACATTAAGAAGAAATAGTTTCCAAGAGAGTTTACTTTGATCATGGCATACCAAACCTAAGAATTTGTCTGAATAAATACATTTCTGCAAAGAAAGTTTGATGGCAGTTATTGCTGCAAAATGTGTTGCAACCAGTTTTTAAGGTTAAGGGGGCAATGACTTTTTCACAGGGGTGATTTGGGTGGTTGAGAGCTTTTTTCATAAAATAAATGAAATAGTAATTTTTAAAAATTGTTTTGTGTTTAATCAAGTTCCCTTTTTCTAATATTTTATTTTGTCTCAAAGATCTGAAACCATTCTGTCTGAAAAATACAAAATAATAGAGGAAATCAGGACGGGGGAAAATACTTTCACGGCACTTTATGTATGCATATATGTATTTCTGTCAGGGCCATTTGCTTGTGATTACCCTGTATTTAATGCTTGCAATTCAATTTGTTGTTAAGGTTATTGTTACAGCTTTTAAATGCTGGTATGCCTTATTTATTATTCTCGCAATTTGGAATTCCAGAGTGCTCTCCTCCAAAGCACATGATGCGTGGCTGGTTTTCTTCACAACACAGTCTAAAACTTGGGCTTACCGGGCTTTTTCTGCTGCGGTTTGGAATGCTGCCATTTATTGCCGCATCTGCCCTGATGCAGTCATACAAACCTTTATCAAACATTCACGTGTTTTATTTAGAAATTAAATGTCCCCAAGCATGCGTATATGAACAACTTTACAACCTTACAACCTTACAACACCCTCAATTATCCTTAGCCTCAGAGACTTGGTACATCTTATTTTGTCATATTTAATTGCTTAGCATGGCAGGAAGCTCTGCTAAGTCTGCAATCGGAATCGTAGCAAACATAAGGAACATCATTTGAACGCGAATTGAGCAGTTGATGGAGGTGAGGCAGAGCACAACTATTGTTTTGTATCATATGGAACCGTATCCAGCAAACTGAATAGGTTGCTTGGCAAACTGAGATCCGGTTAAACTCTATAGATTCATGAGATTGTCATCTTCATGTGCCAGGAATTTGCCCAGTTCTAAACTCACTCATAGTGTGCCCCTTTTGTGTGGTCTCCAACAGTGCTATTGTAGCCATCTTCCCAAATGTGGACTGCTTGCACAAGTTACCTTTAAAGGACATGCATTTGCATTGTCCTCTTTGTACACTCTGGCATGCTTGAGTATCATGTCAGTCAAGATCGGGGAACTCCTGCCTGATTTTCAGCTGAACAGCCAAAAGAAAAGTTTGCCTGGGTTGGTCTGCACTTGGAGGTACGCACTTTTCACCGCAATTTCAAGTTTCATTCATTCGTTGTATGGATTACTGTAAGGGAGCAGGGACGGAGGACCGGACACGACCGAAAAGGGAGCCTTAAAGTTACCCGCAGGATGTGTGATAACCATTCATATAATCTAGAGATCTCCCTAATATAATCTATGGGAAAGGGGAAAACAGAAAACACGACAGAAAACTCCCCGGCGAAATTCCAACTAAAACAGTACTGAAAACCTCGTACGAGAGAGTCTATTTAGACTTAATAGGTGAAAGAGAATATTCAAGAAAAACTGATACGGTTACCCGAATATGGGGCAACACACCTTCCAAACTTCCAGGCTACCTGTAACTGGCTCGGTGTCTGAATGCAACACTCAAGCACAGAACAGAGGGACAATCAGCCTGAAATAGAGTAGAGCCTGCCTACCAATAATAGATCATTACTTTGGTAATTAGACTGCAAGAGTTGTCTGACTGAAATAATGCAAAACCTGCATAGCTACAGTTGTGTTCAAATAAATAGCAGTGCTTTAAAAAAAGAGAATGAAGTGCAAATATTTTTTAGTAGCTTTTAGTTAAATATTTCAAATGTAGTGGAAACATTACACATTCAGTTCCAAATCAAAACATTAGTAATTTTATCAAGTCTGCATTATTCTTTTACAGGAAGCAAAGAAAAGGAATATTAATCTGTTCAAAAAAATGGCGGTGTCGACATTTTTCTCTTCAAATTCTCTTCAAACTGTATAAACAGAAGAAATTGTTGCCAGTTTTTCAAGATTTACCTTCACTTTAAATGACTGAATTAATATTTAGTTGCATAACCATTGTTTTTGTCTGGAACCAAGATGTTGCTCACTTACTTGTGTGTTTGCAGTCGTTGTCTTGTTGAAACACCGATCTCAGGGGCATTTCCTCTTCGGCACAAGGCAACATAATCTCTTCAAGTATTTTGATGTATTCAAACTGATCTATGATCCCTGGTATACGAACCCAACACCGTAGTATGAAAAACATCCCCATAACATGATTTTTGCGCCACCATGCTTCACTGTCTTCAGTGTACTGTAGCTTGAATTCAGTACCCGGGGGTCGTCTGACATACTGTCGACGACCACTAGACCCGAAAATAACAATTTTACTCTCATCAGTCCACAAAATGTTACACCATTTCTCTTTGGGCCAATCGATGTGTTCCTTGGCAAATTTTAACTGATTCTGCACATGCCCTTTTTTCAACAATGGTGCTTTACGAGTGCTTCTTGCTGATAGCTTAGCTTCGATCAAACATCTTCTGACAGTAACAGCACTTACAAGTAACTGTAGATCATCTTTGATCAGATGCATGGGGCTTTGCTCCTGGATATTTCCTTATCTCTTTTGCATCTACACCCTGAGTTTCATTGAAAATACATACATTATATTGTTTCAACTGTTTTTCTAACTTAATGCGTCACAAAGATGAGTAAAGTCCAAAGCACTCGTAGTAAGGCTTAAATTATATTTAAAAATGGGATAAGGAGGTCAGATCTGATCTTATACGATGGAGTGCTCTGCCCTTTTCCCTTATTGGGAGAATTAATTCTATTAAAATGAATTTCCTTCCCAGATTTTTATATCTTTTTCAAAGTTTATAATGGTGTTTGCCATTACTCATTTCAAAATAATTTTTTAAAGAAGGCCACTTTTATCTGCGCAGGAAAGTCCCCAAAGGCATAGTACTCCACTACAAAGATCTAAGGAAGATGGTGGTCTGGCATTACCTAACCTGTTGTCTTATTACTGGGCAGCTAATATCCAAAAAATTCATACATGGTACAACCCCCCACCGCAGTTTTGTGTCAGATGGAAGCCCAGTACTGTGAGGTACTGCAAAAATGCAAAACATTGTCTTTATTCAGTCCAATATCAAGCCAGGTAGTCAGAGTTCATACAATGCTAGAATCCTCTATAATCCGAAAGTCACAGGCTGAAGTACAAAAAGGGCTAGGCAAAAATGAAGTCAATGAAGGCAGAAGGAGAAAGTCAAAATAAGGCAAACAAAACGGAAGGATAAGGCAAACTCGGTGTCAATGGCAAAGGGTGTCGTTCATGAATCTCAAATAATCAGGCTTACAAAGAATTGGTAACTGAGAATTGATCAACGTTCTGGCTAAGTATCAAGCAGAGACTAGGGTTTAGAAGCATGAGGGGAAATTATATACTAGGCGGGGCACATGAGTGAGGAGGGCTGAACAAATAAACAACAGGTGAAGAACATAATGGGGTAATGAAACAATAACAAGGGGGAAATGAAAACACGGACTGGATGCACATAGACCAACACGTAATACAGACGGCTCCGGATAAGGGAGTAGACAATTGCATAGAGTTAGGAGACGTAGTGATATGAGAGACAGGTGCGAACACTTCGCTGAAACTAAACAAGTAATCAGTGATAGAACAGAGAGGCAGAGTTACAGAGCAGACTTAGTGAGTTAATTACGTGATTAAATCTAAACTACCCAAATAGGGTTGTTCTGATAATTTTTTACAAATTATGGGACCCAATACTTTCATATGTTAATTACATTACATTACATTATTGCCATTTTGGCAGACGCTCTTATCCAGAGCGACGTACGGTTGATTAAACCAAGCAGGAGACAATCCTCCCCTGGAGTAATGCAGGGTTAAGGGCCTTGCTCAAGGGCCCAACGGCTGTGCGGATCTTATTGTGGCTACATCGGGATTAGAGCCACTGACCTTGCGTGTCCCAGTCATTTACCTTAACCACTACGCTACAGGCTGCCCCCAATAATTATCTATCTTCCCTAGAGATGAGCTAGAATCTAGCTGCTAGTTGGTCTTATTCTACGACAGAGCAGACGTGATTGATTTAAACAAGGTACTGTAGTCATGTCAGAGCTTTTGCTACAGCTTCTTCTTTTTATTTTCTTTATTTTATTTTATTTTAGTTTACCTATTTTTTATTTTTTATTTAATTATGTCTTGTTAAATATTGGCAATGTTATGTTACATTACATTACATTAAAAGGCATTTAGCAGAGGCTCTTATCCAGAGCGACATACAATGAAGTGCAGATTGAGCACAGGAACAAGTGTGAAGAGGACCCTAGAGGACAGTACGGTTCCGAGTCCTAGCGTGACCATACAGATACAATCGGAACCCTTGAAGAATACATCAACTTACAAACTAGCATACCACGGTTGGCAGCTAGAATACCCTGAGTACAACAATACAATAGCTAATACAAAACACAACAATATCTATATATAATTATATAAGTGCCATTATAGTCTATGGCATATACAAGGCTAATCATGGTGGTGAGGCAGGGAGGGAAAGGTGCAGCCTGAAGAGATGAGTCTTCAGTCTGTGAAAGTGGTCAGAGACATCCACCAAAGTGCCATTCTGACATCCACAGGGAGATCATTCCACCACCGTGGGGCCAGAACAGACAGCATTCATGACCGAGAAGTGCAGTTGTGGCGAAGGGGTGGTTCCATATGGCACGAATTTGCGGAACGGAGGGGTCTTGCTGGTGTATATGTCTTGATAAGTGAGTGAATATATACAGGGGCTGATCACTTAACTGCCTTAACCTAACCATAACTTAACTTAACCATAGTTTTAAATTTGATGCGAGCCATAACAGGTGGAGGTGGCTGAGCAGGGAGGTGACATGTGAATGTCTGGGAACATTGAGTACCAGATGGGCTGTGGCATTCTGGATCAGTCGTAGGGGTCTGATGGCAGATGCTGGAAGGACAGCCAGCAGAGAATTGCAATAGTCCATGCTGGACAGGACCATTGCTTGGACAAGGAGCTGAGTGGAGTAGGTGGTGAGGAAGGGTCGGATTCTCTGGATGTTGTACAGGAAGAGCCTGCATGCCTGGGTCACCGTAGCGATGTTCTTGGAGAAGGACAGCCTGTTGTCCATCACCACTCCAAGGTTTCTGTGGTATCCCCTAGTGAAACGGAAAAAATGGAGAAGGGAGAGGTTAGAGCAGGGATGAAGATTACCTCCGTCTTACCTGGATTGAGCTTTAGATGGTGGTTGCCCATCCAGCTCTGGATGTCTCTCAGGCAGGTGGAGATACGGGTAGAATATTATTATATGTATTATTATATGGTGAGGGAGGTGGGGGGAATGGCAGTTGTGGGTGTAGTGGAAAAGTAGACCTGTGTGTCACCGGCATAGTAATGAAAGTGAACACCATGGTGATGAAATATTGTGCCAAGAGAAAGGAGGTCGATGATAAATAAGAGGGGACCCAGCACTGACCCCTGGGGGACACCCAGTGAAACAGCAGAACACCTTGACTTGTGGTTCTTCAGATGGACAAACTGTTGTCTGTCAGTGAGATATGATGAGAACCAGGAGAGTACAACACCAGTGATCCCAATGCCAGCCAGGAGCTCCAGGAGTAGTGGGTGAGAAATGATGTTGAATGCAGCACTGAGGTCAAGGAGGATGAGGATGGTGAGAAGTCTGGAGTCAGCTGCACGGAGGAGGTCGTTGATGATTTTAAGCAGGGCGGTTTCAGTACTGTGGTGGGGGCGGAAACCAGATTGGAAGGGTTCGTGGAGTTTATTTGCATTCAGGTGGGACTGAAGTTAGGCGGCAACCACAAGAATTTTAGAAATGAAGGGCAGGTTGGAGATTGGCCTGTAGTGGTTGAGGTCAGCCAGGTCGGCACCAGGCGGAGGTCAGCGGTAAACCAAGGAGCGGTGTGGGAAAAGGAGACTGTGCCGGTTTTCAGGGGAGCAAGGGTGTCAAGGAAAGAGGAGAGGCAGCCGTTGTAGTGGCTAAGTAAGTCAGCAGGGAAGGAGGCGAGGGAGGGCTAGGATAGGAGTTGATGAGAGAGGAGAGATCTGTGGGGTCAATGTGTTTAATGTTTCTGAAGGAGAAACGTTGCTCTTTTGAATTTGATAGAGGGGCGTGAACCTTAAAGAGCACGACTTTATGGTTGGAGATGGGGAACTCTGCATCAGCGAGGTTACAGGGAGTGATACCGGTGCAGCAGATTAAATCGAGTGTATGACCTTTGTTATGGGTTGGGAAATTAATATGTGTGTGGTACCAAGACAGTCAAGGAGTGAGGTGAAATCATTGGTAAAAACACTGGATGGGTCATTGGTGAATGTTAAAGTCACCCATAAGGATAACAGTCGGGGTCATTACACAAACAGATGAGAATTCAATGAGCAAAACAGCAGAGGGCTTAGGGGGTCTGCAGATAATGACAATAATTATTGGTTTAATGCTAAATATTCAGAGGAGTGATGGGGAACAGTGACAGTAGTCACTTTAATGTTCTCATGATGGAGCACAACAAGACCACCCCCCCTGCCAGCAGCACGGGGTTTATGTATATAGGAAAAACCCGGTAGAGCAGCTTCATTAAGCTGGGAGAAGTCATTTGGCTGTTGCCAGGTCTCAGTGAGGCATAAAAAGTCAAGGTTTCTGTCGAGGATAAGCTCAGAGACCAGCAGGGCCTTATTAGTGAGCGATCTTATATTAAAAATAGCCAATTTTAAATGAACAAGTGGCGCATAGGAGGCTGCCGTAGGCAGGGAGGATAGTACACTGTAATTGACAGAACGGGTGACAGCGTGAGGGCGGGGGGCTTCAAAAAAGGTGGATCAATGGGATCAAAAAAGAGCAAATACTTAAAATGATAAAAGGGCTAAAATGGGTAAAAAGGGTAAAGGGGGAGCCGGAACCGTCGGATCTAAAACCATCGCAGGCAGGAGGGACAGCAGCCTGATGCACAACAACCAGAACAGGGGCAGCTTCCGGTAAGGGGGTGTAAGATGTAAACAACAGTCAGTCCTGTGGAGCAGAGGGGCATGCTGTAAATTAGCGGCTAGGATATGGCTACCCTGTCTGTTGGGGTGGACTCCATCAGGTGAAAAAAAGGAGGAGCGGTTCCAGAACAAACAAAAATTATTGATAAGACATAGGTTGTTGACTCTACAAGCAGACTGAAGCCAGGTATTTAAACTGAGGATCCAGCTAAAGCACGCCACTCTCCTCAGCGTGGGTATGGGACCGGAAATAAAAACAGACTTTCCACAGCTATTTAAAAATTTAAAAAGGTTGTTAAAATATTTTTTTATCAGCTCAGACTGCTGGCAAGCTGTATCATTAGTCCCCTCATGAACTATCACCCAAGTGATAGAGGACAGGAGTGATGCCATCAATTCTGTATTTTCCTATGTGGAGACCCAATAAAGATACACTACTTCTAATAACAGTGGTTCATCAGGTTACTGAAGTTGTACTGCTATTTTCTTGAACACAACTGTACTTCAGGCAGACTACTTGAGAAGTGCCGCCCCCTCACAAGACTCTTACGTCTAATGGGAGGGGCTATATAAAGCACCAACCTTACTTGTTTAGGCCCTTGCTCATTTTGCATGCTCTGCCATGCTGTGCTACCTGCTACCTGTTGCCGCATCTGCCCTGATGCAATCATACGAAGCTGCCCTGCTGCCTGGTTCATTCTACATTGTAAAGGCACTGGCATTGCCAGGCTCTTTCTGTTTTAGCAGACTTACAAAACAGGGAGTGATGAGAGGCAGAGCCGACACCAAAGTTTGCATTTACATTAAATCTCAATAAATATTGCTTAATTATTTGTGAGTTGTCTGACTGAAATGGGTGTAGAGCCTGACACTGATTTTCTTCAGCAAGCTGAATAGAATTAGAAATGCATGATAGCTCTGTTATGTATTAGCTGTGATTTCTGAGAAGAAATGATTATATTAATTATCATAATACTTTTGATTTATAGTATTCATTCTATTTTATCCATTAAAACTACAAATTTGTTTGGAATGGCTAATTATAAGCTGAGAGGCTGTAGTTTGCCTACTGACCGGCTGTGGAAAAAGTTTAATCATGGTCTGTATTAAGAGCAACACACAGTTTATTGAAACAGCTCCTACCCTTCAAGTCATGCCTTATGGTAGCATTCTGACTTGTCTATCCAATTCGGTTAGTTCTTCCCTCCCTGAATACATTTCTATAGCATGCTGACAGACACCTGCAAGGGGAAGCTAGGTTATTCTGACAATATGTTGTTATGTATGTGTTCTAACATTGTATTGTCATGTGATTGCATGAGAAAGAGATCAGGTAAACGAGAGAGCGATTCTATTGGTGCACTGCAATGTGTTCTGACATTGTATTGTCGTGTATGTGTGGAGCAGGTGTCAGCCTGTGAGAAATGCCGCTGTGAGCCAAACGGGGAGGTGCTGTGCACAGTGGCTGCCTGTGCCCAAACGGAGTGTGTAGACCCGGAATACGAGCCCGAGCAGTGCTGTCCCATCTGTAAGAGCGGTGAGTGTTACAAATCCTCGCATCTTTCTAATGGCCTCCTGTGGACACTTTCACAAGCTTGAATTGTGCCTCCATATTAAATCTACATATTTATGGCCACAGTCAAAAAGAACATGTTTTATTCATGGAAGATAACTCTTATATTATCATTGGTAATTGACACAACACAGTCACAGTGCTGACAGTTACAGTATATGAAACTGATATAAATTAACATTCAGTGTGGTTCTGAATGGTACTGAATGTACCCGTTGTATCCAGGTACATTGTCTCTTGACCAAGTCAGAAGTTATGTAGGAGAAAACATCATGTAAAGAAAATGTAAGGAAAAATGGATTAGGAGCACTGGCTTGTAAAATACAAACAAGCAATTAAAGGCGTTCTATGAGGCTTTCTAACTTGAAAATATTATATATAACCATGCTCAGTTATTACTAGCAACCTGTGTCACTTCTGCCCAATATCTTGCTTATCTGTTTGTATTTGTTATTCTAAAAATCCTTTGGGACTCTTCTGGGCATGGCTATACTGTATCTGAAAAGCTTGTGGCCAATAGGTGGAGGAGCGCAATAAGAAACGTGTATGTATGGATTGGCTGTACAGCTCCTGCTGGGTTAATGAATGAAAGGGTCGCATTGGTGGCCTGCTAACCAGATTTCTGGCCACTATTTAGTAACATTGGGTAGCTGTTATTATTGGCTAACTAAATTCAGTTAGAGTATGTTTGGTAATGTTAGCTGGCCATGATGACCTGATAATTGGCTGATTTGAAATCTGTTCTTTAAAAATCTTTAAAAATCAGGAACCCAAAAAAAAAGCTATTAAATGCCTTTATTATATTGCATGTTCTGATGGGAAGTTGAAAACTCCCCTAATGCATTTTGGCAAAGATAATCCTTGGAGTATATCAAAGACCATTTTTGGATGCGATTGTATGTCCAAGACGTTAGAAATGTGTGCTATGGGTGGGCTCCAGACATAAAGGATGCACCAGAGACAGCAACAGATATAGTTCTCATCTGACAACAACATAATACAAAAATAATTTCCTGACAGATTAATACATTCATGAGTGAATCAATCAGTTTGCAAGTTTTTAAACTGAGCAACACTCCTAGTTTGATAGCCTATTACTGTATATCATGGATTAACTCAGAATGTATTTATCTGTATGATGTGGAATTGGCCTATTTAATAGCTATATAATGGGTTCTATCTGCAATCAAAACAGAATTCATACAAAATCAAAGAAACAATGAATAATGATAAAGATAGCCCAGGCATAAATAAAACCACTCTGAGAAAATAAGAGCAGTAGCCTATACCTAACTGAAGAGAGCTAAAACGGGGCCAGTTTTGTTGATTGCAGCAGATTTGCACTTTTTTTTTTTTCTTTGTTATGATGTAATATTATTTTATATTTTATGAGTATGATTTGTTTTGAATGATTCAATCTATGCACTGGGTGCAATATATTTTCATGTGTAATAGAAACTGTTTTTCCAGTTCATGTGTTTAAATTACTTCATCTAAATGAATAACAAAGAAAGCAATTAATAATATCTCAATTATAATAACCTTTTTATTTTCTGTAGATAATACATTACATTACATTTATGGCATTTGGCAGACACTCTTATCCAGAGCGACGTACAGTTGATTAATCTAAGCAGGAGACAATCCTCCCCTGGAGCAATGCAGTGTTAAGGGCCTGGGGATCGAACTACTGACCTTGCGGGTCCCAGTCATTTACTTTAACCGCTATGCTTTCCTGGCAATGTTGAATGGCAATTTAAAAAATCACTTACGCTTTTATGGGGTTAAAAGGAATGAGCTTGACGAACAGCATTGGAGTGTGCACAGATGGAGTTGTGATGATGGCCTGCAGTCTTACTAGTAGCGAGTTTTACTTGTAGCTTAAGCACAAAGTTTAAACATGGGGCTACAGCCCTGTCTATAAAACAATGTCATGTTTACCCTTTATGCAGTTCAGCAGCTGACTAAAATAATGAAGTTCACCTGGGGGTTCACAATGTGTCAAAGTGTCCCTCAGCAAGACACCTAACCCCCAATTGCTCCCGAAGAGCTGGTGCCTCGCATGGCAGCCTACCACTGTTGCTTTGTGAGTGTGTGTGTGTGTGTGAATGGGTGAATTATAGGCATTACTTAATAAATGCAGCACATTTTTTTCTGGGTACACTGAAGAGTGGGATCCCCTGTTCTGTTAAGGTCTGGCAGCAAAGTCTGTTTAAGCAGTTTTATGTTATTATTTTGTAATGCACAATATTATACTTTTGCATACTTTTGCATTTTTTGCATCAGAATGGAAATGCATCTCTGTCCCATGCTGTTAATGTTGCTGGGGCTGTGTAACATTTCTAGTTGACTTATTATAATCGATTCATGATATTATAATAGAAATGATCTCAAATATTGGTGTTTAGCCCATTCATTGAATTAAAGTGTAATTAATGAAATTGAAGTGCAGAAAGTAAGGATTGTAGTTCTTCATTTAGAACAGTTGAAGCATAAGCAATATTGTCAGTTGAGTGACAATATACGATTATGGTCTACTGGGCTATATTTTCAGAATCAATGGACACAAATGTTATGGAATAGGTCTGCTGTGCTGCAGTTTCTGAACAGGCTTCTGTTTGCCAGTGTCTTTCAAAAGGGACAGTAAATACCTCTAACTTATAGATAGCCCTATATGTATTGACAGAGATAGCAGTGCACTGTATGTATTACTGTCTGAATAACCATTCAATACTGACTCAGGCCACAATAGCAGGCCACATTTACTGTGGTTCAGTTATACAGAGGCCCAATTATTTTCCTCATTCAATTTCTTTCTCTCTCACACACACAGACACACACATACTACCCTGATTTCAGTGATGCAGTCATATGTTCCATTCACAGTTATTTGTCTCTAGAAGCACAACCTTTGCTGACTGTTTGTACAAATAGGCGATGGATATTGAACTTCCACTCAGTGGTTTACAGTATGCCATTTTCATATGCTTGTAGACAGGAAATGGGGAATGTTGTCCTCATATCCCCTGTACTGCAGGTCTCTTTATCTGGGTTACTTCAGAACCAGCAACAAGCCACAATCCAGATTGGCTAGACACATTTCACACTGTGTTGTATTTGTTGCCATAATCACTCTTTCCTCCACAGAGGTACATCTTCAGTGTGCATCATTTTATAACCAGCATTATCTTGGATATTGGATATACCATACAGTATATAGTGAGCTCCATATGTCTTGGGACAAAGACATTTCTTCTTTTCAAACAATTCATATGCGGTTAATGTGCACATTCACTACTTTTATTACAGGTTATTTTTTATACATTTTGGTTTAACCATGGAGAAATGACAACACTCTGTATACGTAAACCACCCCCCCATTTCAGGCCACCGTAACATTTGGGATATATTAATAATATTAGTATATAATAGTAAAATATTCTTTGCATCCTTGAAGTCTGCGACCCTTTTGCCATCGGCAAAAGGTGAGTATCTTCTCTGGTAATGCTCTGCCAGGCCTGATCTTCAGCTCCTGCTTGGTGTGACTGCTTCTGGCTTTGCACTTGTTTGAATGCTTGTGTCTGATACATACTTCCAGTTAGGTAGCAGAGTGAGTTGGAATTATTTGTTTCCGTTAAAGGAGAGAGAGGAATTTTCCATTTTTTCCTCTGTTAAGCACTCACTAGCAACTCATTTAAATGAAAATGAAATGAGTTTCTTATTGTAACTGCATTATCCATGGCAAAAATGAAATGATAATTCAATTGGTCCTTGCATCCATTTGCATTATCATTTTCACATGGTCACACAAATTCTGGCCAAAATTGTAATTGAAAATACAATCCCTCCTTTGTATTTTCATTTTCATGTCAAACAACATGTCAGTCAAAGGACAGGGGTGTTACAGGGGTGGTTCAAACCCAAATAAGAAGTACTGCAGTCTAGCTAGCAATTTAGAGACTAGTTCTCCAAGATTGCGAATGGATCATAGAATTGTATAAGAACTAGATAAGAAACAAGTTAATCGAGGTATATTTCTGAAACAATTATCCTGCAGAAGGAAGCCCTTGGATCTCCCTACAACAGTCTGGGTACAGCCCCTGACAGTTACAAGTCCAGCTAACACCCCTTTGTACTGTGGTGTGCCATTTTCTCACAGAATACCTGCCCCTCGAAAAGTTTATGCGCAGCCCTGATCAGAGGGTCAAATAAGGTTTAAGTTGATTAAGCTTGACACTTTCCCTCTTGAGGTTGTCTACTGTTAGTCTATTACTCACTAGGAGATACACTCAGTGAGCAATTTATTAGGTACCTGGAAAAGTGGATAGGCTACAGCCACAGAAGACCAATAAGTCTAAAAAATACCTAATATATACCTAATAAAGTGCTCACTGAGTGTATATCACAAAGATGCAGACCAATAAAGGAACAACAAAGCCAGCTCTTGCAGGTGAGAATGGATGAGCATGTGTCTGCGTATTTAATACCTATTGCTGGCTCTGCTGGAACCAATGAACTTTTCCATTAACTATAAAAGTTATTGTGTTGGTGGACAGGGTAGGGGCTGGGATGCAAACTCCCAATTATGTATGACCAAAACATGAAAAACTGCATGCCAATTTAGTTTATACAACACATTTATTAACCACACACTATACAACTTAGAAGGGCAAAATGTAATTACATCCATTTACAATACTACACAATCATGCTACTTCACAACATGCCCTTTAGGCCATGTGGAGTTATTTTGTCCCCACAAGCCTGTTTCACAAATCTGTGCTGGTATATTTAATTGAAATATAGAAACTAATATAAACTAATATAAAATGAGAACTGACCAATATAAACTACATGAATTAGTCAGAAGTACTCTAAATATTACTAAAACCAAGTTACAGAAGCTCAAATATGGTGTTAGTGGAAATTATTTTTCTTCCTAAAAATATTTGTTGTTATTGAGTGATTGTGGCTGGATCAACTGCTGGATCAAATTCCATGTGATGACAATATCACGAAAAATTACCATTCTCATAGGTGGCGCAGTAGGTTTAGGAGGACCCATGTCTCTCTGTGTCTTACAATACATCAATTTTTTTACAGGTCTTTATATTTTAACCACTCACTGGAAAATAAGGCAAAGACTACATTTGCCTAAACAGTGGTGTGTGTTTATACATCCTTCAAACTCGTCTCTGTCATGGTTATTACATGGTCTAATGCATAAAATATAGAGCGCCATTTAGCTTTCTAGTGTAAAAATGCCAAAAGTAGGTCGCAGAAAAGAAAGGATAAAAAAGAGGAAAAGGTAGCAAAACTACCTAAACTCAGCAGCTTTTTGAAAAAATAATTGTTCAGCTGCTACCCTGTTCTCAGTAGGAAACCTTGCAAGACGGATAGCAAGCTAGATATAACGTTAGCTTACTGCACTTTTTCAGCAGAAAATTTGGCTACATTTGGCTGAAAAGTGGAAGTTTTCTGGCAACTAGGATGTAGCCATATACAGTCAGGTCCATAAATATTGGGACATCGACACAATTCTCTTTTTGCCTCTATATACCACCACAATGGATTTGAATGAATGAAACAAACAAGATATGCTTTAACTGCAGACTTTCAGCTTTAATTTGAGGGTATTTACATCCAAATCAGGTGAACGGTGTAGGAATTACAACAGTTTCTATATGTGCCTCCCACTTTTTAAGGGACCAAAAGTAATGGGACAATTGGCTGCTCAGCTGTTCCATGGCCAGGTGTGTGTTATTCCCTCATTATCTCATTTACAAGGAGCAGATAAAAGGTCTAGAGTTCATTTCAAGTGTGCTATTTGCATTTGGAATCTGTTGCTGTCAACTCTCAATATGAGATCCAAAGAGCTGTCACTATCAGTGAAGCAAGCCATCATCATTTGATAAAAATCAAAACAAACCCATCAGAGAGATAGCAAAAACATTAGGTGTGGCCAAATCAACTGTTTGGAATTCTTAAAAAGAACGCACCGGTGAGCTCAGCAACACCAAAAGACCCGGAAGACCACGGAAAACAACTGTGGTGGATGACAGAAGAATTCTTCCCCTGGTGAAGAAAAACCCCTTCACAGTTGGCTAGATCAAGAACACTCTCCAGGAGGTAGGTGTATGTGTGTCAAAGTCAACAATCAAGAGAAGACTTCAGAGTGAATACAGAGGGTTCACCACAAGATGTAAACCATTGGTGAGCCTCAAAAACAGGAAGACCAGATTAGAGTTTGCCAAACAACATCTAAAAAAGCGTTTACAGTTCTGGAACAACATCCTATGGACAGATGAGACAAAGATCAACTTGTACCAGAATGATGGGAAGAGAAGAGTATGGAGAAGGAAAGGAACTGCTCATGATCCAAAACATACCACCTCATCAGTGAAGCATGGTGGTGGTCGTGTCATGGCGTGGGCATGTATGGCTGCCAATGGAACTGGTTCCCTTGTATTTATTGATGATGTGACTAAAACTGCCAGAAAATATAAGGTTGTCCCCTTGGCCGTGTCATAAGATCTCAGCAATCAAAACACGGTATATCACTACACTGATTGTTGAGGCAAGCAGATTGTGTGTACTCAAAATGATGTGATTTGTTTATGCAGGTGAAAACGTTTGTGTTGCTTTATGCAAGCCTAAGAAAGCATACACCTTTGGAAATGTAATTCCATTAGCTAAAATACTCAGCAGTCGTTTAATACCATACCCCTAGCCGGTTTTATGTTGACCAGAATTTATGCTGTATTTGCTTGCACATAGAGGGAGCCTATCCAAAATATAGATAATAGCATTTCTGCGTACAAGTATGCAACAGCAGAATGGACAAAATGTATAATTCCTCCAGAGGAATTTGAAGTAAACAATGGACATTCCTTTTTTGTAATTTGGTTTTTATTATCAAAATCAGGGTATAGTGTACATTTTATGAAGAGCTACAAGAACCCACATTATTTTTTCTGAGAAATAAAGCTTAACCCCTTAAATATTGCCCCCTTTTCTTGGCACTAGCTTGACAATGACATACCAAAAATAGAATGGTGAAGCGCCGAAGAATGGGAGTCAGAGGCGGAGTATCCAGGTTAATTACATTAACAAGCTGGTGTACAGGTCTACCTAATGAAGTGCTCACTATAGTGTACTATACACCTCACATATGTTTACATCAGTCATCTGTCTCTGTTGTTAATGTCGTTCTTCAATTTGAGGGACATGCTCAGACCTGATCAGTGACTGTTTGATTGACCCTGTCCAGGTCATGTGACCTGATTTGTCATGCCCCTTCAGGTGACCTGGTGCCTCATGTATAAACATGATGTTCCAAACTGTTGATAAGCCTATTGTTTGACCTCTCTGCCTACATTCTTCTCATTTCTCAGCCTCATTGACTGGAAATAGGACAACTCTGGTCCTCATTTTAACAAACGCCAATAACAGACTATTTTTCATTGTGTTATTTTCAGTCAATATGGTCACAGTATGCTTACTGTTAGAAAGCATTAAAATGTACGGTTCTATCTGTATCAACTATTTTATGATGCCATTGCTTTAGCGACAATGGTTCCTTATTTTGTAATGTGGGGTGGCAAAACAAGTGTGGGGGGACCTCACCTTCTCTGCATTTTGAACATCCACAGACAACACAAAACTTGCCGTGTCCTTTTCACAGCAAGGGTTCAGCACACAAAATATAGAGTGTAGCTAGTTCTGGCAGGCAATGAGAGTCAAGCGGCTCTGGCTGAATCAACTGATAGCTCAGCTGATTAGTCATGTTCGCCTATAACAGTCCATTCACATATCAAAGTGGTCTATTTAAACGGTCTCCCCTTAATCATTGGCACTTCCTCCTGCATGCACGTTGTAGTCCAGTCAAAACCTTCCTTCTGCACTTATGGTAGCTGAAGACTGCTAGTCTAAAACCCCTCCACCACCCCGGCTCCTCCCTTGCATTTATAGACTTTCTAGATCTTTCATGGGCAGTATTAGAGATTAAGCTGTTTTTCACCCCAAATGTCAAAAAGCGGAAGAAATATGATCTAAGTGACCTTGGAATGATTGTTGATGTCAGACATGGTGGCTTGAGTATCTCAAAAACTTGTGATCATGCACAACAGTCTCTAGAGTTTGCAGAGAATGGTGTGAAAAACAAAAAAACATCCAGTGAGCAGCAGCACCGTGTTATTGAGAGGTCGGAGAAGAATGGCCAGACTGGCCAAAGTTGACAGGAAGGTGACAATAACGCAAATGACCAAATTGCAACAGTGGTATGCAGCAGAGCATTTCCGAACACACAACGCGTCAAACCTCTAAGTGGAAAGGTTAAAGCAGCAGAAGTCAAATAAACACCTAATAAAGTGCTCACTGAGTTTCTATCTATATCTATATATATATATATATATAATGTATGTACATGTAGTTTTCTTACCATTTCCACATTTAATATGTAACATTTTCATGTCCATGTTCATAAAACCAGTTTGAGATTACTTTTGCTTTGTGACATAGTGCATTATCTTGCTGGATGTAGCCATTAGAGGATGGGTACATTGTGGCCAAGCGATGATTGATCGGTATTAACAGGCCCAAAGTGTGACAAAAAAACATTTACACACCATTACACCACCGCCACCAGCCTGAACTGTTGACACAAGGCAGGTTGAGTCCATGGATTCATGCTGTTGGTGCAAAAATCTGACCCTACCATCTATATGCCTCAGCAGAAATCTAGATTCATCAGACCAGACTATGTTTTTCCAGTCTTTAACTGTCCAGTCTTGGTGAGCCTGTGCCCATTGCAGCCTCAGCTTTCTGTTCTAGGTTTTCTGCTCACTGCGGTGGCTATCTGAGTTATCTTAGCCTTTCTGTCAGCTTGAACCAGTCTGGCCATTCTTCATTGATATCTCTCATCAACGACCGTCCACAGAACTGCTGCTTACTGGATGTCTTTTGTTTTTTGCACCATTCAGTAAACTCTAGAGCAGGGGTCACCAAACCTGTTCCTGGAGATCTACTGTCCCTGTTGGTTTTCACCCCAACCTCAGCAAAGCACACCTCATTCAACAGCTAAAGTTCCTGTTGAGCTGCTAATTAGTAGAATCAGGTGTGCCAAATTTGGGTTGCAATGAAAACCTACAGGATGGTAGATCTCCAGCAACAGGGTTGGTGACCACTGCTTTAGAGACTGTTGTGTGTGAAAATCCCAGGAGATCAGCAAGATACCTAATCCCCAAATGCTCCTGATGAGCTGGTTGGTGCCTTGCATGGCAGGCAATCGGTGTTGGTGTGTGAATGTGTGTATGAATGAATGAATGAAAAAGCATTAATTGTACAGCGCTTTGGATAAAGGCGCTATATAAATCCCAACCATTTACCATTTAACTGAAGCTCCTGACCTGTATCTGCATGATTTTATGCATTGCACTGCTATCTGATCAGCCACATGATTGGGTGATTAGATAATCGCATGAATAAGTAGGTGTACAGGTAAAAAATAATAAAAGTACTCAGTGAGTGTATGTACATGTAGTTTGTTAGGTCTTGTTTTGTTGTCTGGATGAATAAATAAATGAAATTCAATAAATATGACCTGGAAAGGAAGAGAACAGCGATTTGGTGAGAGAATTAGAGAAATGTGTTTTAACACTAACATAACTTGTTGAAATATAAAATATATTTATATATGTGCACTCAGTGAGAACTTCATTAGGTATTTATTAGACTTATTTTTTAATACTTATTGATCTTCTGCTGCTGTAGCCTATCCACTTAGAGGTTTGACACGTTGTGTGTTCAGAGATGCTCTTCTGCATACTACTGTAATGTGTGGTCATTTGTGTTACTGTCTCAGTACTGACAGTCTGGCCCTTCACCTCTGACCTCTCCCGTTATGGACTAAGGAGGCCTATAGAAAACCTATAGAAAGGCCTGGGAATCACAATGCATTTCAACGGTCATGTGTCTTGATGAAATGATGAAATACAATGCTGGAGTCGCATCCGTCTGTTAAGGGAGATGTAACGCACAGGTCGTTTTTCACACCATTCTCTACAAACTCTTGAGACTGCTGTGCGTGAAAATCCCAGCTCTGAAAATCAGCAATTTCTGAAACCACCCTATCAGGGACCAACAATGACTTGGTAAAGTCATTTTGATCACATCTCTTCCCCATTCTGACATTTGGCCTGAAAAACAGCTGAATCTCTTGACCATGTCTGCATGCTTGTATGAATTTAGTTGCTGACACATGATTGGCTGATTAAAAGTGTACATTAACAAATGGTCTACAGGTCTACCTAAAGTGTATACAATCAACAGAAATACACATACAGTGGGGTGCAAAAATGTGGGCACCCCTAGTTTAAATGTCTGTTACAATTAATCTGTACGTGATCAAAAGCAAACTTAAGCTGTTCAGAATTAAACATGAGACCTTGCTGCAAATTCATTTATACATTTTCTTTTTAAAGGAAAAAAGACCTTTGCAAAAGTTTTGGAACTCCTATGGATTATTATTTGTTACTTTTGAAAAAGATTATTACTAAGGCACAGAACCAGGTAATTTACTTAGGGCTTCATTCAATGAGTCAGGTGAGTATGATTCCAGGGTTGAACTTTTTATTCTGAAGTAAATCCATGATTTCTAAAGTATCGAACTGCAGTGGTTGTTCTGTCTGGTGGGTTCTTCTAAACAGGCCAAGGATTTCAGAATGAGCATGGTTCATTTCCACCAAGAAGGAGAAGGCTACAAATACTCTCTCAATGTTTTTACCTATTTCCACTTTCAGGGTGAGGAACATTATTAGAAAATGGAAGATGAATGGAACAGTTTAAGTCATGGCAAGGTCTGGAAGACCAAGACATTTTTTAGATAGAATGGCCCGAGACCTGGAGAGAAATGCACAGAAGAACGCACAATTCACTACAAAACAGCTGCAAAAAAAGAGTAGCACAGGTCTAGCTGTTGACAGGACAACAATACAACATACAATAACAACAAGGACCTACATGACAGAGTTGCCAGAAAGAAGGACCACAACACAAATTTAAGCATCTGAAGAATGCAAAAGAAATCATTGAGAAGCCTGACTCCTTTTGGAACGATGTGCTTTAGACTTATGAAACCAAAATTGTGGCCACCACCAAGAAAAAGAACACCTTGGCAATTATGAAGTATGGCGGTGGGTCCATTATGCTTTGGGGTTTGTGTGGAGCTGGAGGCACAGGAAATATTGTATGAGTGGAAGGAATAATGGATTCCATCAAATGTCAAATTCTAGAAGCTAATGTTCAAAAAATTTGAAGTTGAAGAGAGACAATTCCAGCAAGACAATGATCCAAAGCATACCTTGGAATCAACCACCACTGTCCCCAGACTTGAATATTATTGATTATTATCTGTGGAGAGATCTCAAACCTGCCGTACATGCACGGAGGCTGAAAAATATTTCTGAGCTTCAGCTGTTCTGCCAGGAAGAATGGGAGAAAAATTCCGAAAGCAAGAATTGAAAGCGCTTACAAGCTGTTGTAGTTGCCTGAGGTTACAAAGTACTAACTGCCAGGGTTCCCACAGGGAGTTTCCTTTTTGAAACAGCAAAATGTTTTAATAAAAGGTAATGCTTTAAAATGTGAATAAATGTGTCCTGTTTAACGTGGTACCATTTAGAGGTCAGGTTCGCTTATGTTCACTTAGATGTAAAAGGCCCAAATGTTTGCACACTACTGTAGGAAACAGTCAAAACCATGCAAAAACAATATGTTGTAATGTTTTACTTAGGATGCCAGATTATCTAGTTTCATTTATTTTTGTAAGATATTCCATTACCATGGAGAATTATAAATCAAATGCAACTTCAGATTTTTCCCTCATCCTGTACTACTTTGATCATGCACTCAACTGATATTTTGTGTAGTGGACAAGGAGAAACAGAGGAGGTTAGGGGATTCCCTACTGGGAAATGAAGAAATAAGGAGATGAGAAAAGACTATTTGGATGCAGCCAAAAGCTTGTACACACATGGGCCCTGCTTGGATAATATTTGACACTCATGTGGCAACTGAAAGATTCATTGAGAGGATCAAGTAATTGGGAGTTAATTCATGACAACATTTTGGAGAACGCAATTACACATTTAAAAAGTACATCAGGAAAAAAAATCATAGCCCTAAATATAGCATTTGCTCTTCTGGATTGGGGCTTTTAAAAAGGGTAATAACAGCAGTGGCAGCTCTTTTGTATGTGCATAGCTGTACTATAAAAACAACATACAGTCGGTCTGGCTCAGTCACACAACTTTCATATCTTAGTTGAAAACGGCGAAATTGGTTTCAATGGTGGGGCTGGGAGTTATGTTTGTGTTCCTGGATGACACATAGTCAGAGATCAGCTGCTCATGCTTTATGCAGAGAGACACTTTAGGAAAGGCCAGAGGAAGAGATCAAAGCAAAAGGCACTGCTAACATCCACCTCAGGCAGTTGTTCATGAATATCAAAGAACATAGGTATGAGGTTAGTATATTGGCCTTTACAATGGTCTAAATATCCCTTAATTTCTACACAGTGTTAGGAGTGTATTCATTATTTTATTTTTCTCACAAAGATGTGAATTATATCTTAATGTGTTTTTGCACATTTTTATTATGTTTCCCTTATATTTCTCATGTTGATGAAGAAGCTTATCCTTCTTCTTTGCCTCCCCCACCATCTTCCTCACCATGTGTGGGGGACATGATGAAGATTGCATCCTTTTCCTGGCATGTTTGCAACTCTTTCAGATGTTAGAAAAATGTTGATCATTGCCCTAACTCTGGTATGCTTAATTTAGTGGTATGTTCAATTATTTACATAGATTTTGTACCAATACTTGATTTATGTAGGCCAACAACCATCGGTCAATTTTGATTTGGATGACAATAAGGGATTTTACATGTATTTAAATGTACACTACTTATTTTGTATACCCTAACGAAAAAGGGAAAAGGAATTATTAAGTTCACAATACAGTTCCTTAAAACTGGTATGAACTTAATTAACTTGTATTGGTTGATTTTATTTCAAACAATATTACAAATAGAGTGGGGCTTAGAATGTTAAACCTGTCTTTGAGACAAATTGCTATCACTCAATAAAAACATTTTAATGAATATTTGCATTAGAATTGAAGTACATCCTTTTCTCAATTAAAATAAATCTGCATTATTTATTTTGTACAGCCTTTCCTGCTCATTTTCATCAAGTTTGCAAATCATTGTGCACATGACTGTTTATTTTTTCATTGGTACACATTTCAGGCTTTTTTGTCACTGAAGCCTCAGAATAACTGCTTCTGTGTTCATATGATTAAATCATTCCCTTTCTCTCCAAAGCAGTCATAAAATTTTTTCACCACTGGCTTACCCTGGTCATATCCTTGGCAAGCCATGTGGGTGCATGCACATTTCACTTGAAGGCTTAGCTATTGGGCCAATACTAATGTGAAGAGTGATAAACAAGCTGGGATGCAGCCAAAATCACTTCAAAAAGGAAGAAGGAAGATGCTGGGTTGCAGGGTGAACACGTAGTCTCAGTGAAAGTGAGATGTTGGAGGGCATAAATATTCATGGAGACACTTTTGAGATTCCAAAGTGCTGTCAAAAAGACTTTTCAGACTTTTGACTATAAAATTTGTCCTTTGGGTATTTTTGTTCACAAATTTAATTGTTTGAGTATAAGCACATTATTAGGGTTCTTGCTATTTACGTTGTATTTAAATTGCGCAATATTGTATTGTTTTCAGTATCCTTTCCATCCATCAGTCATCCATTTTCTGCCTTTTAGCCACGAGACAAATTGTTTGGAAAAATGTGAAACAACGAAACATTTGAATCCTTCTATTCCTTTAAGAGACTCAGCCAACCTGAAAAACGTCACGAGTCAACCATTCAGAATGTGTTCGGTAGTGTGGAGTACCGCGGGATAAGCCGGAAAACCTTGAACCCAAGACCTTTCACACTTGACTCATTCTGTGTGAGCCTATAAGAGTTATCTTTAGCATCCAAAATGCCAGAGCAGTCAAGTTGATTGTGCTTTGCATGCATAGATTTGAATGCCATCTTTTTCAGAAAAAAGTCTGAGGTCCTGGTTGCAAGTTTGTTCCTAGTTCTTGAATGAAAATCAGCAAGCTGCTTTACAGTAGCAATGGTGCTTCAAGAATAGTCAGAACAGACGCATAACTCCAGAATTGTAAGCACAATAAATCTTCACAAAAGGTTCTGTAAACAAAACAGTAATACAGTTAGACATAAGCTTTATTTTCTAACATGCAGAAAGTATGACTATTAATGATTCAATAGAGTCAACCAAAGTTTATAATTTTTCAAATATAAAATGTATGTCCCAAAAAATAGGTTCCATAATTGCCACCCCTGGTTTAATACTTTTTACAAACAACCCTGGCAAAGTTGACTCTTTACCGATAATTTGTGAAAGTTACAGATACAGATTTCTGACCATTCTTCCATGCAGAACTTTTGAGATGGCCGTTGCAGAACATGGTCGTTGTTTTTACTTAACCATTTCTGTGTGGGTTCTGATGTATCCATGTATCCATTGTCCTGCTGGACACCTATGACCAACACTCAGCTTCGTAGCTGAGGCAACCAGATTTTCTGGTAATTTGTTCAATTCATTGTACCATTGATCTTAAATGGTGCCCCTGGACCACTGGCAGCATAACTCCAAAACACCATATTTGACAATAGGCATGAGGTGTTTCTCCTTGTATGCATTCCATTTTGCCACCAAACTTGTCGATGGTGATCTCATTTGACCATAGCACTCTCTTCCAGATGCTTGAAAACTCAAGATGCTTGGTTTTGTTTGTTGTGCTCAGTAACGGCTGTCTTTAGACTTGGTGACCCCAAGACACAACCAATCTCTGCAATTCTTAAGGTACAACCCTTTGATTATTTATGCAGGCAAGTTTGAAACCATTCCATGTGTTTTATACGTTTTTACTACTGCACCTACATTGCTAAGTGGTATGTTTAACCATTTATATATGTTTTTGAACCCATTACCTCTTTTGATGGACAATTACCATCTGTCTTCTAAATTTACAGTTATTTAGACTATACCATAACTTTTTGTTATGTCCGGTACTGAGCAGACCAGAGGATAATCCAAAAACGTTGTTTATTCAGTCCAAGTTCACAGCCAAGAGATCATGAGACAATAGCCAAAAGCAAAGAAACGTCGAAAAAATAAGCAAGGGTCGCAATCCAGGAAATCAGAAAAACAGAGGTACAAAAGGGCAAAGACAAAAATCTAAGTCGAAGGCGGGACTCGGGAGAGAGGTGGGCTAAACAAATAGACAACAGGTGGAAAACATAGTAGGGTAATGATACAATAACAGGGGAAGACGAAAAAAGGCGGACTGGATGCACATAGACCCACATGCAAGACATACGGCTCCGGATTAGGGAGTAGACATTAGCATAGAGTTGGAGATGTAGTGATAGCAAGACACTTCGCTGAAACTAAGCAAGTACTCAGGGATAGCATTGGAAGGCGGAGTTATAGAACAGCATGGAAAACTAGGAGATAACATTAGTGAGTAAGTGTATTAATCTGATTAGTACTGTACAATATCTAAATTAGTAGTAGTTAGTAAGAATAGTGCTTTTCAACATTTAACTAGCGAGAGAAGCCGGAAGTAAGTGTCACAGACTAGCGCTGCGACGAGACTAACACTGTTACAGACATGCAACACAAACAACACAACACACTTTACATTTTAAACTGAGCAGGAGTAAACAACGCACAGCGGGTGCTTTTAAAAATGTTTTACCACATAAAACAAAGGGTTTACCTGGGTCTGTTCCATCCTGGTCTCACAACCAAACAGGAAGTGAAGGGGACCAGGTGATATTTATGAAGGGTGATTAGTGGGAAGTACCACCTGTTTAATTTAGATAAGGGGTGAATTTGAATAGTACATGAATGATTGTTTTAATTTCTGTTCAGTACCCCCTTGTTATTCTTGTGTGTTTAGCTGTTTGTTATTCTTGTTATGGCCATGTGTGTTATGTTCTGTTTGATCATTTTTTGTTTTATTTTGTTAATTGATTATATTTATTTTTTGTGCATGGAAGGTGCCAGGTGGGAGGGGCTATGCCCATTTATAGCTCCAGGAAAGAGTGAGGGGGCTCTCCTTTTTGTTTGAGACATGGAGTGGGTGTACTGTGTAATGGGCCTACTTTTTGAGGCATAGCCAAAGTACACACCATTTTCATTTTCATTATCATTATCATTTTCTTTTGTTTGTTCTAAAATCTTCCTTCTTAGTTTATTATTATTATTTTGTTCATCACTGTAAATAAATTACACCTTCAGCACCTCATCATCGCAGTCCCTCGTCCTTCGTGTCTTCCACCCTCGGTGCACCCTAACAGTAAGGAATGCAAGGCTGGAAGAAATGTTGAAAACCCGGAAACTACCGAAACCACCCGAATAGTGAAGCAGACAGACAGGGGAGTGACTAGGAAATATTCAGACAGACATCACAGGGGATAACGAATGCAATAACTGTAATGGAAACAATGACCAGATATGAATGTTATTGAGTAATAAACAAGAAAAAATAGGAATAAACACGAAAACAAACAGAACAAACTCAGGAACATTACAAATTCTTAGGGATGCCAATCATTTTGGCGCCTGTGGTTTTCAGAAATGAGATTACTAAATAAAATGTATTGAAATATGAGAGTTTTCCAGTAGGTTTGTGCCAATAATTATGGAGCCCACTTTAGCTGCACTCGAAGCTATCATTGCTTGCTGGGTAACTGTGTAACTTTCTTTCCCTTTACCATAGTTGTTGACATGAATATGTATGCTTAAATCATTAAAATGCAATGTCATTGTCAAACCCAAGTCATATTCAGACTCTTTCTAACAATCCATCAAGCCTTTTATACTTATATCTATATTGCTTTTGTGGGGTTTCTTAGTTAACCATCTGTAGCAGAGACTATGCTTTTTAGAAATAGCTGGCCCAAACTGAAGTAGGCTCATCTCTCCAACAAAAAGTTTTAATTGCACACCTTTTTTTGGCTGTGAGTGGAGGATCAAAAATGATCACACACTGCATTCTGGGACAGCAAGGCATTGGGGGGAATGAAGTGATGCACTACTATCTTTCTCAATATTCTCTTTGTGACCTGAATTGTAATATGCTTAGGAAAGGCGAGAGCTGATGCCCAGAGAGTATTGCAGCTGAAGTCTCCAGACTTGCTGCAGAAAACAAAAACCACAAAAACCAATCAAAAATTGTTTAATCTCTTTCTCTCTATCTCTATCTCTTTGTATTGTGTGTTTTGTGATTTTTCACATCTAAATATTGTGGGATGGTGAAAGATAAATTAACTTATTTTTCTGTAAGCCTGGAGATGTTTTGTGTTGAAAGGAAGCTGATGAAAAATAAATAGCAGACATAGAATAATTGTAGACTAGTAATACATTAGAGTAGTAGTAGTATGCTTTAGAAATGTGAATATTATTTATGATTTCATTATTTCATTATTGATGTCCGTTATAACAGGGGTTCCCAACATCTGAGCTGCAGACCAGACCAGTGTCGGTGTGCTGCTTATGTTAGATTACATGTAATATGAATATAAACATGACGTGCATGAAGATTTGCTATGTTGTCTTTCACTACTTACAACAGCCACAAAAATATTTACAATATTTCAGGCAGACTGAATTGGTTACTTTGTGTTTGCACTAATAGAGCAAATTATAATATGGCTGCTGTAACAGCAGTCGTGGTATGATAAACATGTTTAAATACTGGTGTTACTTAGGTAAGGTAAGGTATAATATGTATTTTTTTACATAAACACATCCTCTGGACTAGGACTGGCATGAGGTGCAAACATGTCAATAGTTTGTATGGCCAAAATGTAAAACCTTTTTCTGATCTGACCATAGCACTCTCTTCCAGTCATAATTCCAATGACTTTTGGCAAACTCGATGCTTGGTTTGTTTATTGTGTTCTGTAAGGGCTATCTTCCTGCCAACCTTCAAAACAGTTTTTTTGATACGGTGACACTGTCCGTGGGGACAACATGCACTTATCTCCTTTTCCTGGCAAGTTTGCAATCTGATTCCTTGAGTGCTCTGTTTGTTTGCCTGTCAGTACGAACCAGGGGTTAAACGGTTACAAAAAATTGATAACCGATAACCGTAAGCTCAGTTTAAAATAAATGCCTGTTCATCACTAGGCATATTATTGCGGTTCTAAACTATTCTAAACTGGCAATCGACAAGCTTCAGTAGTTTGAGCAAGCAATCTGTCCATTTCAGGGGATTTAAAATGCAAACACCACATGAAATTAATGCTACAGTATTAGAGTTATCAAATAATTTCTGTAGCTGTTGGTTGACTTATGGCTTATTGTCTGTCATTTCTTACTATAGTGGTCAAATATTTTTTGTGTGTTTTAAATCTGTAGATGTTAGTTCACTTATGGCTTATTCTATGGCATTTCTTCATCCGTGTTTATTCGTTGACACGCAAGTTCAAACTAACGGCAAAATGAACGGTATCTACATAAAAATAAATAGAGCAATACATTATCATTAGGCTATTTATCGGATATTGAAAGCAAATATTCCCAGCTTTCAACAAAAAGTGGACATGTTAATATCACCACCACGATTGTCCCACACTATATAAAATGCATTGGAATATAAAATGCAAGTTTACCGTTACATGAAAATATATCAAATTGTACAGAGACCTGTATTGGCAGGAAAGTAAAATCATTAGACCAGTCACATATGGTAAAATAGACCTGGTGTTATATTCTATCAGCCAAATAATGCGTGACCACTGAATTTTGAGTGCACAACCCGGTCTGTAACAAAGTTGTTCACAGCAGTATATTTACAGATTGCATGCCAATCAAGTCCCATCAGGGAAGAGCCATAGGGACGAGGGATGAAAACATGAAGAATTATAATTTTAACCAATGCATTTAAAAAAATGACACACGTAAACTGCAGGGATTTCTGCAACTGTGAGGTTATACTGTTATACTGTCAATGTAAATATAAATATTTAATTTGGCAATTAGGTTGACTTACCATTGGCCCAAAATAAAGTTTGAAAATGCAATTAAATTTCTCAGTAATTCAGTAAAAGAAATATGTCCCCTAGCAGTCATAAGCAGTATTGGTTGACCATTAAAAAAATGGGATGGTAACCGGTTACAAAAAATGATGATTTGTCAAATCCCTAGTACGAACATGTGCTTTTTGTTTTGTTTTGATTCACCCGCCTCTTCGTCTATCATCTAGCAACTTCTATTTGCTGACTAGCTTCAGCTGATTCCATTCACCTTTGTCTCATTACCTTCTGCCTTTATATACCCTGACTTTTCACTGCCAGTGTCAGTTCCTCTCAGTTTCTACCCTGTATTGGTCTAGCCTTTTGTGGTTGTATTTTTGCTGCCTGATCGGTTATGCACTCTTCCTGTGTTTGGATTCTGATTTTGCCTGAGACAGTTTCCTGCCTGACCTGGAACTGCAAAATAAACACCTTTTATTGTATATCTGCTGGTCTGTGGTTGAGTCCTTGTCGAGGTCCTGACAACTCTACACATAATGGAAAATAATGTTTTTGTCAATAACGGTTCTGTTTACAGTATGTTTTGTGCATATTTATCAAGGGAGCCCACTCTATGTGATGTTTCTGATAACAGTAAGATGTTTCAATCTATTTCTGTCCAATTTGCTGTTCTTATTGTAGCCTGTAATTCCTCTTAAAATTGCTTAATTTCCTCTATTAATCAACAAAAAGTAAACAAGACGCCTGGTAGTCTATGTAGACAGCTTGTACTTTGAATTGAGGAATACAATTCCAAAATAAATAGTTTCTTATTAGCTGCTATAAATTTAGAATGAACTCAATCTCAATCTGCAGTTTGATGTGGATGTGCTAGCAGTTCTTTGCTTCAGCAAGCTCCCTTATTGTTCTGTGTGAATTCATGCAAATGTGTAACAATTATGCAATGATCTTTCAAGCTAAACAGCATTGGAAAATCTGATAAGATGTCACCAATGCACTTTAAAGTCTCTTTGCAAAGAAAACATTCCAGTGTGGTAACGACTAATAGTGAATTGAACACCAGGGCTTACTTTCACAAATAATTACTAGAAGCTGTATTTATGGAGGATAGTGTGAGTCAATCTAAAAGCAGCACAACACACCCACTGTAGTTGAACATGGGTCAGATGACTGTGGTGGGTGTCAGACAAACCAATGCTAAGACAAATGAAAGTGCCCGCCATCTGCTGTTGCCACAGAGCAGTGAACCTTTCTTAACCTGGCACTCATCACAGCAGCATGCTATCTGCAGGTTGCACCAGCACTGTCCCCAATAGAACTGCTCTCTTTTGCGGTGTAGTGTCTTGTGCACCCCATAATAATAATAATAATAATAATACGTTTTATTTGAAGTGGCGCTTTTCTAGACACTCAAGGTCACCTTACATTGTGCAAAATACAAAATAAACATGTTAATGATACATGATATCCAATTTAAAATAATCAACAAAAAAGAAAACATGATGCAATATATCCAATTAAAAATAATTTACAATGAACATACAGTTAATGCACTGTATGGAATGTGGAGCAGCTGGCAAACTGTACACATTGAGTTTCAGCAGCCAATTGTCACTGTGCTGTTGTTTTTGCTATAACCCTCCACAAATTCACAGTGCCCCTTTTTAAATCCGAAAATCTCCACTCCTCCTGCTGTGTCTTGTAGGGGGATGAAGCAGAGAGTGTGTCTGCTCCTCTGCAGCCACTCCAAAAGCTGTGCATTACAACAGTGGTATGCAGAAGAGCATCTCTGAACACACAATGCATCAAACATCTTAAGTGGATTGGCTACAGCAGTAGAACCAATAAGTCAAAAAAATAAGTAATAAATACCTAATATATTGCTCACTGAGTGTATTTAATTTGTGTTTCCCCGCTCTTGGCCACAAACATCAACACACTTCCATCTCAACCAGGGCCACGTATGTCATCACTCACTCATTCATTCCAAATTTGGCTCAGGCATCAGACACTGACTGCAGATGTTTATTATCATGGCTCTTGGTCCCTGGACATGCTCAATATGGTGAATGCTAATGCTGTCTCTGGATTGTGCATAATTTATTTTTTTTAACACAGGGAATTCATCTTCAAACAGGACAGCTGGAGAGTAAGACCTACCAAAGTCCCTAGATTTCAGAGGGGAAGAGCTTCTGGCTATTCAGTTGATAAGAAGCCAAACATTTGCCATGTTGCATATACGCCTTTATCTTTGCCTCTTATCCTTAGAAAGTAAAAGTTTACACTCATGCCAAGACCAAGGCCAATTGTAATAAATTACAATTTAATTCTGGATTACATAGGTTGGTTCTATATATGGCATGTCTACTGAGATATGTATGCTAAAGCTATTATTTGCACTGCATTTTATGTGAATCAGCTGCGTAGATAATGATTACTAGAAAATCCTTGACTCAAGATGATTGTTCTTGGTGGCCAGGGTTTATAGCCTAAGAATAAGAACACAGGAATTCATAATAATGCTGGCTATTCAGGCATGAGAACATTTAATAAGCATATCTATCACTTGCACTATAGAAGATGGAGAAAGGACAACTCCTAAAAACATTTGTTGGTGGTCTAAAACCAACAAAGTGAGGATACATTTAGTGTCGATTGTAGTGTAGCAATTGACTAAATATATACAGGGGGGAGCCCATCCTTTGCTGAGTAGCCTGGTGTCAATAAAGATAAACTAAGTGGTAATAGGGAGGCACTGGGAAATCTATAAGAGCAAACAGACACTGGTTGGGCAGATTATAGCCTGAAGGATAGACTCTGTAGTAAAATAGTCCAAACAAAGAAATGTGGTGCCAGGTGCTGCTTTAAGGCATCAAAGTTGCAGCATGGCAATTGATGGCATGAGAGGGAGCTGTATCATTCAGTGAACTTGGGGTGGGGGAAATGGGCAGATGCTCCAAGAAAGAGAACAGAAATGCAAAAGGGGTTATGAACTAGATAATTATGATATCAAGTACTGCACAGGTAAAATGTAAGTGCAGTATCAAAAGGCCCCAGGGCACAATGCTTTGGCAGAATATCTTGAGATTTGTAGAAAGGGGGTGTACATAACCATTAGAGTGACCCTGGACAGACAGCACACAGACACAACACAGAGGAACAAAACAGAGCTTTCACATGCAGGCAGGGAGATAACACAATTGGCTCAGGTGACCAGACAGCTCTATAGTCTTGATCCTCACACATATTTAACTGTAGGATTTTTTTTTAATCTAAATTTTGAGCCTCCACTCTCCAAAGAGAGACTGTATGTCAAGGCCGGGATTGAAAATTAATGTTGTTCCATAAGTCAGGAGCTCTGTATGTGAAGATTCTGTTTAACATCACAATTTTGGCAATTCTTGCCTTAATTAGCCATTCATTACATTACATTACATTACATTACATTACGTGGCATTTAGCAGACGCTCTTATCCAGAGCGACGTACAACAAAGTGCAAATCAATCACAAGAACAAGTGCAAAAGTAGACCTGAGAGGACAGTACAGTTCCGAGTCCTAGTGTAAACATACAGAAATTCAGAACCCTTGAAGAGTACAATCAACATTCAAACTAGCATACCACTGTTGGCAGCTAGAATACAACAGCAGCCAATAAAAACAACAATACCTATACAAGTAACGATATCTATACATAAGTGCCATTACGGTCTAAGGCTAATCACAGTGATTGTGAGTTGGGGAGGGAAAGGTGTAGCCTGAAGAGATGGGTCTTCAGTCTGCGCTTGAAGGAGGTCAGAGACTCTGCCGTTCTGACATCCACCGGGAGGTCATTCCACCACCGTGGGACCAGGACAGACAGCAGTCGTGAGCGTGAAGTGCAGGTGTGGCGAGGGGGAGGCGCCAGACGGCACGAAGTGGCAGAACGGAGGGGTCTTGTTGGTGTATAGGTCTTGATAAGGGATTGAATATACACAGGGGCTGATCCTTTAACTGCCTGGTATGCGAGCACCAAAGTTTTAAATTTGATGCGAGCCATAACAGGCAGCCAGTGGAGGTTGCTGAGCAGGGGGGTGACATGTGAATGTCTGGGAACATTGAATACCAGACGGGCTGCAGCATTCTGGATGAGTTGTAGGGGTCTGATGGCAGATGCTGGAAGGCCAGCCAGCAGAGAATTGCAATAGTCCAGGTGGGACAGGACCATTGCTTGAACAAGGAGCTGAGTGGAGTAGGTGGTGAGAAAGGGTCGGATTCTCCGGATGTTGTACAGGAAGAAGCTGCACGCCCGGGTCACCGTAGCGATGTTCTTGGAGAAGGATAGCCTGTTGTCCATCACCACTCCAAGGTTTCTTGCACTAGGGGATGAAGTCACTGTGGTATCCCCTAGTGAGATGGAGAAATCAGAGAAGGGAGAGGTTAAAGCAGGGATGAAGATCACCTCCGTCTTATCTGAGTTGAGCTTTAGATGGTGGTTGCCCATCCAGCTCTGGATGTCTCTCAGGCAGGCGGAGATAAGGGTAGAGACCTGTGTGTCTGATGGGGGGGAAAGAGAGAAAGAGTTGGGTGTCATAGGCATAACAATGATAGGAGATGCCATGAGCAGAGATAACGGGGCCAAGGGATCTCCTGTAGATGGAGAAGAGGAGGGGTCCGAGGACTGAGCCCTGGGGGACTCCCGTAACAAGGGGGCGAGGAGTTGACACTCCTCCAGCCCAGGACACCTGGGAGGGCCGGCCAGAGAGATAAGATTGGATCCACACTAAGGGTGTGCCACAGATCCCTGTAGGTGCCAGGGAGGCTAAGAGGATGGAGTGGTTGACCGTGTCGAACGCCGCAGAGAGGTCAAGAAGGATCAGGACAGAGGAGAGAGAGGTTACTCGTGCAGCCTGAAGGGACTCGTTGACAGAGAGGAGTGCAGTCTCCGTCGAGTGGCCAGGTCTGAAGCCGGACTGGTGGGGGTCCAGCAGGTTATTCTGAGAGAGGAAGGAAGAGAGTTGGTTGGAGGCGGCTCGTTCAATGGATTTGGATAGAAAAGGAAGGAGAGATACCGGACGGTAGTTTTGAATGCAGGAGGGGTCAAGAGTGGGTTTCTTTAGGAGCGGGGTGATGTAGGCCCTCTTGAATGATGAGGGAAAGCAGCCAGAGGACAGAGAGGAGTTAACAAGGGAGGTGACAAATGGGAGGATGTCAGGCGTGATTGCCTGAAAGAGGTTTGAGGGGATGGGGTCCAGGGCACAAGTAGTAGGGCGGTGGGAGAGCCGGAGGTGAGACACATCAGCATCTGTAAGGGGACAGAAAGAGGAGAAACAGGGGGCAGACACAGAAATGGAGGCAGGCATAGAAGTAGTGGTGGTCGCGAAGGTGCTGCGGATATCTGCAACCTTCCCGTCAAAAAATACCAGTGAGCGAGGACTGAGATGGTGGGGGAGGTGTGCTGATGGCGAGGGTTAGAAGTGGAGTTCTGGATTTTGGTTTGGTAGTAATTTCTTTTGGCAGTGGTGATAGCGGAGGAGAATTCCGCCAGGAGAGACTTTTGATTTCCTCCACTTCCTCTCGGCTGCACGTAGGCTTGGCCTGGAAGAACGTAGAAGGTCAGAAACCCATGGGCTGGGAGGGGAGGATCGAGCAGGCCGGGAGACAAGAGGACAGAGAGAGTCAAGGGCTGAGGAGAGAGAGGAAAGCAGCACGGAAGATGCGGAATCAGTGGGTAGTTTGGAGAAGGATTCAAGAGGAGGGAGGGAAGCAGTGACTCTGGGGGCAAGGGAGGAGGGTGATAGAAAGCGGAGATTACATCGGACAGAAACAGTGGGGGTGAGAGAAGGGGAGGGAGGTAGAGCAGCTAGGGGGATGGAGAAGGAAATGAAGTGGTGATCGGACTTGTGTAAAGGGGTAACAGTGGGGTTAGAAGAGGAGCAGTTCCTCAGAAAGATCAGGTCAAGAAGGTTTCCAGCCTTGTGAGTTGGGGGAGAGTGCTGCAGAGAGAGGTCAAAGGAGTGAAGTAGTGGTAAGAAGGCAGCAGACTGGGAGGCTTCCAGGTGGATGTTGAAATCTCCCAGGAGGATAAGTGGGGTGCCATCCTCAGGGAATGAGCTGAGTAGAGTGTCAAGCTCATCAAGGAAACTTCCCAGGGCACCTGGTGGACGATAAACAACGACAATATAGAGTTTAACAGGGTGAGTAATTGAGACAGCGTGGCATTCAAATGTGGATAGGGATAGGTCAGTGAGGGAAAACGCAGAGAATTTCCACGAAGGGGAGATCAGCAAGCCAGTGCCACCTCCACGGCCAGAGGGCCGGGGGGTGTGTGAGAAGGAGAAGGAGGATGAGAGGGCAGCGGGGGTGGCAGTGTTCTCTGGTGCAATCCAGGTCTCGGTGAGGGCAAGAAACTGTAGGGACAGGAGGGAGGCATAACCAGTAATGAAGTCAGCCTTCCGTGTGGCAGATTGGCAGTTCCATAGCCCCCCTGCAACTGTGAAGTTGTCACAGGGGGTCAGTGAGGGGTAGCAGAGGTTGGTGGGGTTCCGTCGCCGTGGAGGGCCATGTCGCTGGAAGCGCGTTCTGAAGGGGAGAGAGCAGACTGTAATGGGGTACTGACACACCATACCATTCCAAATGGGAGGGAGCGACACTAGCGTCGCTCTGAGCACGTCTATATAAACTGCTAATTACTAATGCAAACTAGCGATCTAATAATTATCCTAACAATTGCAGCGTCCAAAGTAACTGATTCTGATCACCTAATCAGAATAACAGAACCGAGCGAAACTGCCGGCGGCTGGTGAAAAACACACTACATTTGCTAACTAATAACAAAAAGCAACACACCTGGTATAACTAACGCAGCGATTTGACAACAAATCTACAACAGCTGAGACTAACAAGGTTTCCTCATTACCTACTGCTCACACGCAAAAAACACAGAAACAATACTTAAGTTCCCTGGAGGTCTTCAACTACACACGGCTAGTGGAAAAAATGCACTTTCTGAGGGTGCCAATAATTCTGGACCATATGTCGCAGAATGAAGGCAGTCAAAACTTCTACATGCATGGCAAGATTCAACCCTGTATTTGGGAGCTTCTGAATATTCAGTAACCTGTCAATCACACATGCCAAATGAGTAATGAGGCAGAGAGGAGGGTTAGTTGGCACATGACATGGAAATGAATCATGCGTGCCATTTTGTCTGTGTGCTAGTATCAAGGTTCTGCTGATTGGGCTGTAGGAGTCCTATGTATTCTCGTTGGCATTTTAGCCTAAACTTCTGAAGCTTCTATTCAGAGTGGCTTCAGAAAGTATTCAGACCACTTCACTTTTTGCACACTTTATTGTGTTGTAGATTACATTTGAAGTGGATAAAAATGGCAATTTTTGCCCATCAATCTGCACTCCTATCAAGTTCTGGACACATCTCAATGATAATTAAAGCAAACGAAAGGATGCACCTGTTCAAAATTTGGAGTGGTACAGCAAAGAGTCTGAATACTGAGATTGTATTGATTGGCTCTCCAAAAATCATAGAAATTGTAAAAAATAATAATAATCCTATGTTTCAACCTCAACATCTCACCCACTTCAAATCCAATGTCAAAGGGCTTGCCCAATAGCCTACTGATTTTGGTATAGCTACGTTGCATCATTTCTGTGTTATAGATACCCCCAAAAAATAACTCAATTTAAATCCAAAGGATCCATACACAAGTCCCCTCATTCTGTCGGTCGTTTCAAGTCATACATTCTTTTAGACTTACATGGAGAGACACAGTGTTAACTTAGAAATCAGGCTAATGTCTCCAAGTCTTTCTGAATTCTAAACAAACATGAGAATTACAGGACACCGTTATGTCTCAGCAGCAGCCTGTCACACAGCCTGTCAGTCCAACAAGGCAGTGGTACTGGTATCCACAACAACGAAAGAAGAATCCAGGGAAGCAGGCAGGGGTCAAAACAGGAAATCCAAACAGAAACAAGGCATGGGGAAACAAACGAGGCTCGGGAATAAGGGGGCTAGACTGAAGGGGGAAGGAATGAAGGGCTCAGGACTCAAAAACAGGATAAGACAAACTAGCAGCGTGCAACTGAAAAGGACAGGTATAAATACACAGGGGAATGAGACAAACTAGGCGGGGCATGGGAGTGAGGGCGGTCTAACAAATAAACATCAGGTGAGACACATGAAAGGGTAATAGGACAATAACGAGGGGGAAACAAAAACGTGGACTGGATTCACAAAGATACATGTAATACAAACGGCTCTGGACTGGAGAGTAGACAATTGCAGAGAATCAGGAGATGCAGAGATACGGAGAGACAGGTCCAATACTTTGCTGAAACTAAGCAAGTAATCAGTGATAGAATAGGGAGGTGGAGTTACAGAACAGAATTGAAACTGGAGATGCGTTAGTAAGTTAGTTAAGTGATTTAAATGACAAATACCCAAAACAAGTGAATGCTAGTTTGTTAGTTGGACAAACATATTAGTGTGTTAGTATAATTAGTACTGTACAACTTCTATGTTAGTTGGGATTAGTATATTAGTGGTATGTACAAACATGAAATGGAGAGAAAGCAGGAAGTAATGAATGCAAGATTGGAAGGAAGGTTGAACCCCGGAACTACCGTAAACACCCGAATAGTGGGGCACGCAGACAGGGGAGTGACTGGGCTAGTAAACATTCAGACTCAGACATCACAGGGGAAGACGAGTGCAAAGACTAATGAATATAAACTGAACATCAGACATGAAAAATAATAAATTACAAGAATAATGATAATAAACAATGATAAACTAACACAGGACAGAACACAGGAACATAACAAGGACATACTGCAAAATACACTCACAAAGCACTTTATTAGGAATATTCTTACTTTATTACACCTACTTATTCATGTGATTATCTAATCAGCCAATTGTGTGGCAGCAGTGCAGTGCATACAAACATATAGATACGGGTCAGGAGTTAATGTTCACGTCATTACGGCTTGTAGTGTTGTCATTACATTAATGGCATTTGGCAGACGCCCTTATCCAGAGTGACGTACAGTTGATTAGACTAAGCAGGAGACAATCCTCCCCTGGAGCAATGCAGGGTTAAGGGCCTTGCTCAAGGGCACAACGGCTGTTCTTATTGTGGCTACACCGGGGATCGAACCACCGACCTTGCAGGGTCCCAGTCATGTACCTTAACCACTATGCTACAGGTCGCCCTTCAGCCATCAGAATAGAAAAATGTTTTTATCTAAGTGACTGTGGAATGATTGTTGGTGGCAGACAGGGTGGTTTGAGTATCTCAGAAACTGCTGATCTCCTGGGATTTTCACGCACACTAGTCTCTAGAGTTTGCAAAGAATGGGACAAAAAAAAAAAGAAATCCAGCGAGCAGCAGTTCTGCAGATAGAATTGCCATGTTAATGAGAGATGTCAGAGTAGAATGGCCAGACGGGACAAAGCTGTCAGGAATGTGACAGTAACGCAAATAACCACAGATTACAACAGTGGTATACAGAAGAGCACCTCTGAACACACAACGCATCATAACTGTGGAAACGTGGATAGGCTGCAGCAGAAGTCTAAAAAATAAGTCTAATAAATACCAAATAAAGTGCCCACTGAGTGTATATATAGGAACAGTCTCTTCCATTGGCAAGAACAGTCTCTTCCATTGGCAATTGAGAAGTTAGCAGTGGTTCCCAAGTTAATTGAGGAGTTTTTACGAAATTTTACGTGAGATGTAGAAATACTATTTGAGTAAAAAACATGTGCAAAGTGAAAAATATGCAGTTGAGAAAATACAGTTGGGAAAAACTGTAAACTACAGCACACTGTTATTCTGAGTGAAGTGAGACAATTTTATTGAAGTATCGAAAATGCATGTAAAATGTACTATATTTATCAGATTATGGCACTTTTACTTGACCTGTAGTTACTTTATAGTACAATGCTTTACCTTTGTAACACCTTGAGTTACTGTATTTGAAGTATTTTTTATATGGAATTAAAATAAACTCTTTTGTGGTTACTTCACAGAGCATGCAGACCTATTTTTTGTGCAGGTTAGTAGTAGTGTTTACAGCTCTCAGCATGAGGACTTAGCTTTGTTATTACGAAATTACAGTTAACATCTCTCTCTCTCTCTCTCTCTCTCTCTCTCTCTCTCTCTCTCTCTCTCTCTCTCTCTCTCTCTCTCTCTCTCTCTCTCTCTCTCTCTCTCTCTCTCTCTCTCTCTCTCTCTCTCTCTCTCTCTCTCTCTCTCTCTCTCTCTCTCTCTCGTTGTCAGGGCCTAACTGCTTTGCAAACAATTCTGTGATACCAGCTGGACGGGAGGTGAAGATCGATGACTGTACGATCTGCTACTGCACGTATGAGGAGGGCACATGGCGCATTGAACGCCAAGCCACCTGCAGCAAGAACGAGTGCCAGCACAGTTAAAGCAGGTGGAGTAGGTGCTGGATTCACACAGTGCAACAAACTGTCTTCATCCACAGGGGATCAGCCAAGTGACTTCTATTCAAATATGTATTATAAACAAAAACTAAAATATTTCTATGTTTTTTTGTAACCCATAAAAAGAAAATATTTATCTATTCATTAATGTGTGTATGGATGGCAAAGGAATCTGATGTACTGTCAGAAACATTTGTTTCATAAGATTGTGGTACATAATATTGGTACACATTACGTTGTCCATCAGAGTAAGACCGCTATCCTGAGGATTTTATTGAGCAAAATTCAATGACACTGAAACTTCACATAATCTCTGAAATTAAAGCTGAATACATTGCATGGAAATTTCTACTACAGATTCCATTTCAGAATTGACTGGAGATTCAATGGTATTCTTGCAATTATTTTATGTTCTGTATTTGTGTAAAGGAGCCATGCAAGAAAATAACTAAATTTAAATGTATTTGTTAAATATTTGTATGTGTATTTTCGATGGTGATGCTGCGCACAGTAAGCACATTTTACTACTGAGGGACATCAAGTCTACCACCTTGTTGCTGTGCTCTATGATTTAACGGTTTTAATGTGTTTATGTGCTTCTTGAAAACATTGTAACATCTCTCGTCCCATTAATCATCTCCCAATACACCTCTGAGTCCCAAGCTAACACAATGTGACTTTTAGAGGAAATACTTTTCTATTCCATATTCATTTGTAATTTAGAATATTATACTTCAGAAAGTTAATATTATTCAGAATATCAGTCCATTTTAGTATGTTGATAAATCAAAAAATTGTGATCATATTTTTAATGCATGCATGCACTTGAAATTGTGATAAGAAACAGCACACATCCACAGTTATGCACTCGGGGAAAAGACTGGAGATTAATCTTGTATTACACCAGGAGGTGGGGTAGGCTGTTTTTATGTGAATATTGTGTGCCAGTTGTACAGTGGGCTCCAGAATTATTGTCACCCTTGACAAATATGCACAAAACGTGTTGTAATCTAAAAAAGAATACAGATATTGACATAAGCTTTATTTTTTATGCTTAAATTATTGTACTTTATTAATGATTCAATGGAATCAAGAAAAGTCTTATTAAAATAAAAAAAATTAAATATTTCCTTAAAAAATAGGTTCCACAATTATTGGCACCCCTGGTTTACTACTTTGTGCAAACACCCCTGTTAAAGATGACAGCAATGTCATCCTATAATTTGTGATAAGGCTAGAGAACACATTTGGAAGGATTTTTGACCATTCCTCCATGCAGAACCTTTCAGAATCATTGATATCTTTTGCCCCCCTCCTCAGTTCAGATACACGTTTTGCATGGGATTTAAGTCTTGAGACTGAGATAGCTATTGCAGAACTTGGATGTTGTTTTTACTTAACTGTTTCTGCATGGATTTTGATGTATGTTTGGAGTCATTGTCCTGCTAGACAATCTACTTATGACCAAGACTGCTTCCTAGCAACCAGATTTTCTGCCAAGATTTCCTGGTACTTTGTTGAATTCATTTCTTAAATAGTGCCCCTGGACCACTGGCAGCAAAACTGTTTTCAAAACATTCATGTATTTTTTTTACCCAATACCTGACTTATGATGGTCAATTTTTCCCATGCTGACGGTTGACAAAGGGATTTTGCATGCTTGTTACCTTGTTTTTTCTCGTGAAACAGGAAGTAATGGAATGACGCATTAGACTGAGATTAGCTAAATGAAAGTTAAATTGTTTTGCCAATTTCACTTTGTTTGATTTTATTTACAATAATGTTTATGGGTGCCAATAACACACCTGTGGATTTCAGAAAAAAATAGATTACTAAATCAAAAACATTGAAACATGAGAGTAAATGTATTTAAATAAATTATATAGATTTTCTGTTTGTTTGAACATAAAATAGAGATCATTATTCACGTTGTTTATTTTATGCAGCCTTTTTTTTTTTCCCCTGTCCTTAATTTCTTATTAAGGGTGCCAGTAATTCTGGAGACCACTGTAAAGTCACAGATTAAGTTTATTCCAGGACTAAATTGAGTTTTGTATGGAAAATCCCCATACATAATTGAATTTAGGCTTAATCTGTGTCTGTGAGACTGGCCCTATAAATATTCTTTTGTTACGTATGTAACATAATCTCATGAAAGTTTCTGATTTATTCAAATTCTGTGCTTTTTCCACATAGATTATTCCAAAGCAACATACACTGCTCTTTAGGTGCACAGTAGATTTGGGAAGGTGTGTGCCAAATTTCACACCTCTACATTTTTAATTGAATTACTGAATATTGGAATTTACATTGATGATTTACTGTAGCGTTATTGACTGTTATATACCATATTTGTGCCATTGGTCATAGTGGGCATAAGCCTCCACTTACCTGTCACGTTTAATTAAGTTTTGAGAAATTCTGTGTATTTTATATCTGTTTTGTTAAAAGGTGGCTGAAAAATACAATTAAAAATCAGAGTACCATATTAAGATATGGCAACTTGCCTTCAGTGCTTATGTAAATATAGCTGCAACAAGCATTGTAAACATAAGAAAAAACTTGAAATTATGTTTAGAATTGTGTTTTGGTGTTTGATGTGTATATTTATGCCTTAGCAAAGTAAACAATGGGGACCTGCAGAGCTCCAGAAAGTTAAAAGAAATGTAGATCATTAAAATGGCCACCTTTTATTAACCCTTCTTTCTGTTTTCAGTTCTACTGGTCATTCATGCCATTATATACACTCAGTGAGCAATTTATTTGGTAGGCCTGTATAACAGCTTGTTAATGCAAATGTTTCATCGGCCAATCATGTGGCAGTAACTAAATACATAAAAGCATGCAGATGTAGTTATGAGGTTTAGTTGTTGGGGAAATGTCAGAATGGGTAAGCAATGTGATCTAAGTGAGTTTGACCATGGAATGATTGTTGGTGCCAGACAGGTTGGCGCCAAACTGCTGATTTCCAGTCACTAGAGAATGGTGCAGAGAATGTCATTTAAGCGAATGGTGTGCAAAACAAAAAACTTCCAGGGAGTAGCAGTGGGCAAAAACTCAGTGAAGTAGTTATTCAAAAGATAATCTAAATTAGTCATAAAGTATTCTTCAAATTCGAAAAACTGCTGAAATTCTGAATTTTGAATGTTTATATGTTCAGGCACATGTATGTACCGCATGAAAAAGCTGTAATGATAATGACAGAACTCTGAAGGTGGGTATTTGGACAGTTATGCATGTAGCCATTATGCTTTTTAACATACAGTGGTTTCATGTTTCATTTGGCGGCTTGGTTCTGTGGTAAGAATTTTGCCGGCTGGGAAAAATAATTGCAAGATTTCACATGTAGCGGCAGTCACGTTGCATTTCGGCCTCTAACAGGTGGAGAAGTCATTTCTAGCAAGATTGCCCTTAATCCATAGTGGTTTAGGGTTTGCTTTTCACACAACCACCACCAGGTGGCAAATGTGAGGGTATAGGGTATATCTTCCACCACAGCACTTAACCTCATTAGTACTGCCTACATATAATTTGTAATTTAAATCAATCTTATAGTGGGACTTTTGCTGTTTGTTGATGGTGCGACAGAAATATTTGGTGCGGTTGACCATAATCGAATGCTTTATTCGTTCTACAGACCAAATACTGTTAAAAAGCAAATTGTATGGGTTAGTGCTATTGGCTTATGCTAGCTACATCATAGTAACCTCATATGGGGACCAGTAAGGGCTAACAACACACTAGCATTTAGGCCTACTTCTTTTACGTTTTATCACCAGTGCTGTGAAGTAAAGAAGTTGATGAACTACGAGAAATGTATTCAGTTCACAGTGGTCTACATTCTAAAGCTCCATTTTGCCCTCCCGACATGAAGTTAACAGACTTTATAATATATTGCTTGTAACGTTACATCCCTGTCTGGCTTTAGAAGCAATTATAATTATAAATTTGAACTAGGATTTGATTAGTGGATCTAGCATTGGATCATCTTGGATGCGCGTACCCGCTCTGCTATAAAGGGCAGACGAATCGCATGCCAAAAACCATCCATCCATTATCTTAACCCGCTTATCCTGAACAGGGTCGCAGGGGGGCTGGAGCCTATCCCAGCATACATTGGGCAAAAGGCAGGAATACACCCTGGACAGGTCGCCAGTCCATCACAGGGCACACACACCATCCACTCACACACTCATACCCACGGGCAATTTAGACTCAGCCTAACCTGCATGTTTTTGCACTGTGGAAGGAAACCGGAGTACCCGGAGGAAACCCACGCAAACACGGGGAGAACATGCAAACTCCTTACAGAGAGGCCCCGGCCGACCGGGATTCAAACCCAGGACCTCCTTGCTGTCAGGCAGCAGTGCTAAGTTGTCTTTTACTTGCAAAACAAACAGAGCCTGACTGGCCAGGTATTTGCAGATAAATTACATTCTTAAGAAGACTTTGAATTACTTGTTTTCTAATAATGCCAGCACAATGAAATATTGACCCCTTAAGTATCGCCCTTTTTGTTAACACAAGCTTGAAAATGACGTACCATAAATAAAATGCCTACTATTCTTTGACTATATAGACCTGGTGTCTTTTGAAAGGTAACCCTTTGGGATTTGTTTTACAAGAATCAGAATTACTCTAAGTATTACTAAATCATAGTTACAGAAGCTCAAACACAGTGGAAGTGGAAGATTTTTTTCCTCACTGAAAACATTTTATGTTTTTGAGTGGATACAGATCATTTTGGTGGTGCCTAGTGTACACAATGGAGCCACAGCCAAAACAAATTTGATGACAATATCGCCAAAAAATGAGCATTCTCCATCGTTTTTTCTAAGCTATGTCTCAACAGTTTTCCAAAAAGGACATTTGGAGACTCTAAAAGGACACATGGAAACTAAATAATATTATGGGTCTTATGATATGAAAAATACTGTATTTTGCTTACTAAAGCGTGCAACAATTTTTATTCTGAAAAAAAGTGTTTGCAATTCCCCTTGCCTGTTATCCTTCCTCACCCTTTCCTTGTGCTCTCTTCACATAGCAACAGTTCGAGAAGGTTGTAAAAAATAAAAAATAATCACAATAATAACATCTTGTATACTAATATATTCATTGAGGTCCATTGATTGACATTTTTGTCAAATACCCAACCCCCATCAACAAGTCAAACACATTCCACAATTTCACTCAAATGCTATTTGTTATTCAAAATTAGGCTTGCTCCTTATTTATAAGCATTCTGGGAAGGTATTTAGATGATCACCGATAGAAAATAGGGTCAAGAGGATGAAAATGCCCTCTATTGTGGAGCTCTAAGGTGTTTTCTCTGTCTTCCTCAGAAATATTCACTCGAGAATACTTAAGAGGCTTCTAAACGTAATGTCATTAGCTAAAATACTTCTCAGTTATTACTTTCAATACCATACCACCAGCCAGTCCTAGGTTCAGTTGAAGTTATACTCTATTTTTTGCTTACGGATGGGGATCACGCATTTACTGTGCAACAGGATTACTGATACTGGTCAGAGAAGTTCATACCTGGGCTCTTCCTGTTCCAGATGGCCTTTCCGAAATGTAGGTAATAGCATACATATAGTACTTTTGTAGAAGTATGCAATGGCGAAACGGACAACAATGCTAATTCCTCCAGAGAAATTCTAAGTAAACAATGGACATTCTATCAACATTTCTCCAGCACATTTTTAGCAAGTAAATCGATGTATTCTGATTCATAAAATCGGAAATTCGTAACTAATAACTTGTGCACCATTATGGACAAATGGTTAAATTGACAGGACATTTGGGAACATTATGAAAATGTTTATTTGTCAGTGATTATGCACTGTACATTGCATTTATGTCGAGTGGACAAAGTTTATTATTATATTTTCAGCATTCCAAAGATCATATAAAAATGTGCCTTTGCGAGAGCTAAATACAGTATCTGCAGGCTTCGCTTTGCAATGTGCACTTCTATTAATTGCTGGAGGTAAATGATTCCCTCATGATTAAATTGGAGGCGCTCATGAAGATAGTATTTTAAGCTACTGACATTCTGAGAAAGCATGTTCCCTTCTAAAGGCTTTTCCTATAAAGGTGGCTCATTCATTGACAAGAATCTTCCTTACAAAAGCTGAGTTAATTTCTGCTGTCTGACTGTGAATTCACCAAGTGGTTTATGTTGGCGACGTACATATTATCCTCCTAATTAACTCGGAAGTCAAGTTTTCCTATAGGTAGATGAATTCCAACAAATCCATCTACCCCGACTTCATGAGAAGCAGTCTGAAGTCACATAACAATGGCAGCACCCATAGAGGCACACATTGTAAATTGTAAACCATCAATGAAAAGGCAACGCAAAGTATTTGTTCCTGCATGACATTAAAATAAAGCATACTGTCATATAGTAAAGCATGTTCTGTGTGTGTGAATTAATGTACAAAAAATGAAGATGACCAGTTCTTCAGTCAGCCATGCTTTTTGTTTACTTCGGCGTCTTGCACCTGGAGTGCTTTGGTCGGAAGTTGGGAATTTCAACTGGGGATTTCCAACCTCCAACGGTGAATGGAACACAGCATTAGAAGAGAGAAAGAGGGCAAGGTTCCAGCAAAATGAATGGGAGGAGATGTCATCAATGTTATAACAAATATTGGTAATTTGTTCGTTTGTCTCACTCGTTCATTCACTTATACTTCTGGAAAGTACTTGCATAAGTCATATGTTACTCAAATCATCGTTCATTCGCAGCATCAAACTGTATTGGTTCAAAGTGTAAACAGAGCGCTAGTGTTGCACGATATATCAATACTAGAAAAGTATTGTGATACCCAGCCATTAAGAACGGTCCAATACTTCATTTTATTAGTATCGATACTTAAATACGGCATCAGGCACTATTATTCATGAGTTGAGTGGATGCGTGACCGGAGAGTGTGTGTGTTTGTGTGTGTGTGCGCGTCACATCAAGATATATATATAACTGGAGACAGCCTCCCCTTATCGGTCTCACAGCTTCCTATGGGAGCTGCTCAATGGCGCAAGAAGCCAGGGAGGCAGCCATATTGGACGTTTGGCACCAGAGGTATGCACACTGGGTACCTAACGGTGAAGGATCATGGTAATGACGTGTCGTGAGCACAGTGAGAATTAAGAAAGTGGAAGCTCTCTAAGGAACTGTTGCATAGGGAGGTGTAGGGTCCTCACACTGGCCGCCAAATAACATAGGGATTTTACTCTCTACGAAATGGTGAGGATGATTATTGCACAAATTGTGTGGGATACACCCCTACACTTTATTTGTAGATTGCAAGAATTGAAACATATAGTGATAATAATCCTCATGTATGGCGCCAATTAATGTTATGTAGCAGTATAACTGCAAAAAGTAATCGGTCTCATAAAATTACTGTTATCTGAAATATCTAACCACAAATTTAGTATTTTAATTAATAATAAAATTAAGCAATATCAATGATTGAACATACAGATAACCTGAAGGTTGGAAATTCTTTGAAAGACTGATTTGACTCGGCTCTCATGTCTATGTGACACCAAAACAGACACCAGGTTCAATAAAAGATATTTATTAAACAGATGTACCAACACAAAACGTATATGGGGTTGAACAAACAGGAAGTTAGGTAAGATAAGGTAGGTGTGTGTGCATGAACAAAGGAAAGGTAAAAGTAGCTAGCTTGGGTAGCTAGCTTGGGTAGTTAGAGTGTTAGCTGTGGAAAAAGAGACTACTTGCGTAGCTTAACTCTATACATACACGATTGACGGAAAATCTGTTCACGTGAACCACAAACAGAATCCATTCAAACGATAACACAAAGACACATAGAAAACCACAGATTCACAATAGCAGTTAAAGGAACAATAGGTAATTTCGGACTCCTAACGGCAAAGAGAGGAATTGCAGCAACAAACACCCTCAAGCCACAACATGCACTGTTTTGGAAAGTTAACAGTGACAAACGCAACAGAGCCTGCTGTCTTTTCGTAGTGTTCTAGTAAGAAAATGTTCGCCGAACAGGTGAATTTATGAAATGTTCACTTCAGTGTGCTGCACAACACTATTTATATGTTTTGACTTTTTGAAGTTTTCACTTTAGCTAACCAACTATATTATGAGCAAGCAACTTATTTGGCTATGGAACTAACTGGATATATAACAAAGGTATGATAGTGTACCACAGACGACACAACTGCAACTTACAGTTTGAGACAAATAAAGGCTTAGCTAAACAAGCATGATTGAACACGTAAAAGGAACGCGTAGCTGCCCAAATTGCACTCCAGACAAGCAATCACTGAAACTCTCTATACTATTGGTTATCTAGTTAGAAAACAAGACTAGTTTGCTATCAGTAACAACAAGCAAATGAGCTATTACTAGTTAGCTTCCCGAATTTACAAATATCCACCTGAAGCACAACACTTGTGCAATTGCTGTTCATATTGCCTATATTTTATTGTAAGTGGATATTTGTAAATTCGTCAAGCTAACTCCAGCTAATTTGAATGTTGCTACCGATAACAAACTGGTATTGTTTTATAACTAGTTTTGTAGTCTTTGCTTTGGTAATAAGCAATAGTATACAGGGTTTCAGCGATCGCTTGTTATTCCTAGAATAACTAAAAGTTCCATAGGAGGCAGAGCCTTTTCCTATCGTGTTCCTTTCCTTTGGAACAAATTGCCTGCTCATGTTCGGGGTGTAGACACTATCACCTTATTTAAAGCTAGGCTAAAAACTTATCTCTTTACTCTGTCCTATAGTTGAGGGGCAGGAGTGGGTGGCTGGCATAAGCTATAGAGTCTGGTGGACTTGGCAGTCAGTGCTGTCAGTGGATCATTGTTGGTAGTGCTGTGTTATGCATAAGCAGTCATGGTCTGGTAGTGACTGTCTCTAGCCTGCCCTCATGGCTGTGTTGGTCACTGCCTCTATTTCCCTTAGCTATGCTGCTATAGCCTTATTCTGCCAGGGTTCTCCTTATCGCATGCAGGCACCTCTCCCTCCTGCTGTGATTGACCAATTATGTATATTATGTATTATGTTATGTAATTATTATATATCTGGACCCCCTAACAATGTTACTTTCCTCTTCTCCCTGCTCTGGGCACCTGCCCGGACCGCTAGCCTAACTTTTCCTACGCACCCCCTCCTGGCCCGGAGCTCCAGCCTAAGACCAGCCGTACAGCTCCCTCCTGCCACTGCTGTCCCCTTGCCTGACAGTGCCACCCATTGGTGTTCCTGCCATCCCTCAACCTCATCTCTTCAAGTTTATAATTGAACATTTATGTACTTTTATTTAATCTGGTTTTCTGATTCCCACATGTAGAACTTTACATTTTTATTGAATTTCATTTGGCAGGTTTCCACGGATGAATGAATTAACTGATTCCAGTTACTTCTGTTATTCTAATTAATCTTTTTAATGGTACAGTATACTCATAACATGCATAAAATGTGTTACGAGTCCGAAACGTTACCTTAAAGGGGATATTATGATATACATACTTCCTTCTTGTGTTGTACACAGACCCATATGGAAAAATTATATATGGAAATATATGTATTATATATTTTAATATATTAAAATGTATTTATTACACATATATTTTACTTAGTGTAATTACATACATTTCAACATATAGTATATTGTGAAAATATATTTAAATATTCAAAATAGCCATGTACTTACAGATATTTAAATGCAATAATATTGAAATATTTTGAAATCTGGGACTGTAATTCTCTCTTGGGCACTTATATAAAGATTGTACATCACGGGTGTCTCGGTGGCGCAGCCAGTAGAGCATGCTCATTGCGAGCTGCGATGTCGGCGGTTCGAATCCGACCGTCTGACATTTGTCGCATGTCTTTCCCTCTCTCTCTCGTTCCTATTCTTCCTGTCTCTCTATACTATACTGTATACTACTATATAATACTAAAATATATCTGTAAAAAAAAAAAAGATTGTACATCACTCTGGATAAGAGCATCTGCCGAATGCCTGTAATGTAATATAACTGATAGTATTAATAATTTCACATATATTTTAAAATATATTTACATACACATTATTTTATGTATTTCATACATATATTGCACAATATGTTTAAAAGGATTTTGAATTTCCTACCTTACATTTAAATATATTACTTTTCTGTATGGGAATATGTCAAAGCTAGAAACTAATTAGAGACTTATTCTACTGTTCTTCATCCTGCGATTAAACCACCATACTGCTGCCAGTTGTGTCTGCCTGCTCAGCCACTGCTGTCAGACCACCTGTCCCATCTAGTCCCAAGACCCAGATTCCTGCTGCTTCTGCTTCTATTTCTAACTGCTCAGCCCTCCGCCTTTCCATCCATAAACTCACCACCACACCTTCATTGGTCTGGACTGCTTTGTTAGAGACATAGGAGCGCTTTTAGGTTCTCTTATTGTACTCTGGCTCCTGGGCCAGAGGTCAGAGGTCATTGCTGCTCTGCAATGAAAACAATAATTTGAGGGCTGAAATCAATCTAGGGCAGAAAATCCACATCATCTACCGTCAGAGGCATTTGACTAGTATTTCAATCTCCATACTCAAGGTGTCACTATAGGTAGCTTAATCCCAGACCGGACTAGATGAACAGCACAATGCATAACCAATTATACAGTCAAGGTTTCATGGAAAACCTAGCGCGAGGACAACCAATATTATTATGCAGCTCAGGGGAGGAGCAACAAATGCACCAATGGAATCTAAAAAAGGATATATTTAGGATATAACCGTTTCCACTTGGCTCACTGCAAAAAATGTCATGTCATTTATTTTGCAATGTATCATTAATGTATCACAGCAAATTAGACCACAGTATATTAACTATAAAATTGAAATCTCAAAACATCAAAAGTGAAAGATCCCATACAGAAAATAAATACATTTCAAGTACATTTTAATATGCATTTTTGATGTAAAAAATGGCTGTAGTTATTTGTGTTACTGTCACCTTCCGGTCAGCTTCGACCAGTCTGGCCCTTCTCTTCTGACCTCTCTCATTAACAATGCGTTTCAGCGTGCAGAACTGAGACGGGTGCGTGGGGGTTGGACCCAAAATGCACGACTCAGAAACAATAGTAAAATAAAGTCCCGTCAGGGCTTTATTCGGGACGAATCCCAGGAGCGTAGTCAAAACAAGCAAAGTCCATACACGTAGATCCAGCCAATAAAACAATAAACAATCAGAAAACACGGTGCCGAGGCAAACTCGTAGTCGGTAGACGTGCAGGGAGGTCCGGTAGCAGGAGAGCTGTCAGCGGGGGAGAAGTACAGGCGGGCGGCAGGCAGGGTCGTAGTCGAGGGCGATGCGGAAGTCGAAACCATAAACAAAACAGCAAGGCAAAGGTACAAAAGCAGTAGGCGAGGACGTGGTCAAAAACAAGCGATGGTCAAAGAAACAGAAATCAATAAACGGTGGTCGATAAACAGGCTTGGATCTTAACGTGAAATCAATGGTAATAATGCTCAAGCGTTGCTTTGACGGACAAGAGGCAGACAATTTTGCAAAGAACAGAAGTGCGACTGGGCTATAAATGCTGGTGTAGACAGGTGTAGACAATTAGTTTACATCCCATCTAGGCCCATCCCTTCCTTTTCTACTTTCTCCCCCCTTACAGACTCTGATGTTTCTCAACTCCTGCTCTGCCACCGCCCTACAACCTGTGCCCTTGACCCTATCCCCTCTTCTCTTCTCCAAACTATCACACCTGAGATTCTCCCATTTGTCACTTCCCTTGTCAACTCCTCCCTGTCTTCCGGCTGTTTTCCGGCATCCTCCAAGAGGGCCCACATCACTCCGCTGCTAAAAAAGCCTACTCTGGATCCCTCCATCATCCAGAACTACCGCCCGGTATCTCTTCTTCCTTTCCTTTCTAAAACTATAGAACGAGCCGCTTCTCCTCAACTTTCTTCTTTCTTTTCTAACAACAACCTGCTAGACCCCCATCAGTCTGGCTTCAGATCGGGCCACTCGACAGAGACTGCGCTCCTCTCCGTCAGTGAGTCACTCCATGCCGCACGAGCAGCCTCCCTCTCCTCTGTCCTCATTCTTCTAGATCTCTCGGCTGCCTTCGACACTGTGGATCACTCCGTCCTCCTGTCTGCCCTGTCAGCAACGGGCATCTGTGGCATAGCCCTGGACTGGATTGAGTCCTATCTCTCTGGTCGCTCCTTCCAGGTTGCCTGGGCTGGTTCGGTATCGACACATCGGCCCCTCGCCACAGGAGTTCCCCAGGGCTCAGTCCTTGGCCCGCTTCTTTTTTCTCTTTACACTCGCTCCCTTGGCCCTGTGATCACTGCACATGGGCTATCCTACCACTGCTACGCGGACGATACCCAACTCTTTGTCTCGTTCCCGCCGTCTGATACGTAGGTTTCAGCCCGTATCTCTGCTTGCCTGAGGGACATCCAGAGCTGGATGGACAACCACCATCTAAAGCTCAACCCAGGCAAGACTGAAATGATATTCATCCCTGCTAATACCTCTCCCCATCTGGATCTCTTCATTTCCCTCGGGGATACCACACTCACGCCGTCACCCAGTGCAAGGAACCTCGGCGTGGTGATGGACAGCAGACTGTCCCTTTCCGAGAACATTGCGGCGGTGACCCGGTCTTGCAGGTTCTTCCTATACAACATACGGAGAATCCGCCCCTTTCTCACCCCCTACTCGACCCAGCTCCTGGTCCAAGCGATGGTTCTGTCCCGCCTGGACTACTGCAATTCCCTCTTGGCTGCCTCCCAGTGTCCGCCATCAGACCCCTCCAACTCATCCAGAATGCAGCAGCTCGTCTGGTCTTCAACCTTCCCAAATACTCACACGTCACGCCCCTGCTTACTTCCCTCCACTGGCTGCCTGTCATGGCTCGCATCAAATTCAAAACATTGGTGCTAGCCTTCCAAGCAGTTGAAGGGTCTTCCCCAGCTTATCTATAAAAAATCATCAGACCCTACACCCCTGCCAGACCTCTTTGTTCAGACTCCACAGGCCGCTTGGCACCTCCCCCTCTCCGAACCTCCACCTCACGCTCACGACTACTGTCTGTTCTGGCTCCATGGTGGTGGAACGAACTCCCCGTTGAGGTCAGAACTGTAGAATCTCTCCCCACCTTCAAGCGCAAGCTGAAGACACATCTCTTCAAGCAGCACCTCTCCCCATCCCTCCCTACCTCCTGTCTCTGTGACTTGCTTTGTGTATCGGTATTTTTAGTTGGCTAGGTAAGCAGTGTTTGGATAGTTAACTTTGGTCACTTTTGCTCTGTTTGTTTGTTTCTTTGTTCAAAAAAAAAAAGATAATAATAATTGGCCCTCGTCTTTATCTTTGTTGTACAGGTAGCAGTTGAAATTGTACTTCCCTCTAGGGTCTTTCAGCGAACTTATCCCTAGTTATGGGTATGCACTTTGTTGTACGTCGCTCTGGATAGGAGCGTCTGCCAAATGCCAATAATGTAATGTAATGTAGTTAGAGAGCAGCAAGGGAATGGAAAACAGGTGCGATGGATGACAAGTTAGCAAGGTAATTAGTAATTGTTAGTAATAAACCTATCCTGCCCTAGCATTAGTAAATTAGTCAATGACATGCATGAGAAACGTAAGGTAACATGAACACATGATTAGTATGTTAGTATTACCCAATCCTGATCTAGCATTAGTAGATTTTAGTAAATAGACAAACAAAACAATTAGGGTGTGAGTGACAGAAAGAGAGAGAAAGCCGGAATGCAAGGTTTGCGGAAAGACATGTAAAAGTGTATGTTTAAACAACGACCAGTTAGCGTAACAATAAACCTAAATCAAAACATAACACTAAACGAACTAAGACGATAACCACTCAACATAACAAGGTAAAATAATCGTAACGAAAACATAACTAGACATGACAAGAAAATAAATCGTAACAAGAAATAAACTAAACAACAAGACGAACCTAGACTAACATAATACATGATAAGACAATACGTGACTAAGACAAAATGATTAGACATAAAACAAGACAAGACAGACCTGAAACATGACAAGAACTGCTGCTCGCTGGATGATTTTGTTTTTCACACAATTCTCTGCAAGCTCTAGAGACTGTTGTGCATGAAAATCCCAGGACATAAGCCATTTCTGAGATACTCAACCCCCTCTGTCTGGCACCAACAATCACTCCATGGTCACTTAGATCACATTTCTTCCCTATTCTGACATTTGGTATGAAAAACAGCTGAACCTCTTGACCACGTCTGTATGCTTTTATGCACTTAGTTGCTGCCATATGATTGGCTGCTTAAATATTTGCTCTAACAAACTGGTATACAGGGGGTGGCACGGATGGTGCAATGGGTAGCACTGCTGCCTCACAGCAAGGAGGTCCTGGGTTCAAATCCCAGCCGGCCAGGGCGTCTCTGTGTGGAGTTTGCATGTTCTCCCCGTGTTTGTGTGGGTTTCCTCCGGGTACGCCAGTTTCCTCCCAGTCCAAAGACATGCAGGTGAGGCTGATTGGAGAGTCAAAATTGCCTGTGGGTATGAGTGTGTGAGTGAATGGTGTGTTCGCCCTGCGATGGACTGGCGACCTGTCCAGGGTGTATTCCTGCCTTTCGCCCAATGTATGCTGGGATAGGCTCCAGCCCCCCTGAGACCCTGTTCAGGATAAGCGGGTTAAGATAATGGATGGATGGATGGATGGATGGGAATCTGGTGTACATGTCTACCTAATGAAGTGGTCACTAACTGTATATTAAACTATGTGTATATAATGGCATTAATGACCAGTACAACTGAAAACAGAAAAAGGAGTTAAGAGCTGCCCATTTTAATTATCTACTTTTCATATACTGTGCTTTCTGGAGCTGTAATAAAGTGGTCACTAAGTGTACATTTATCATTCATTTTTACATACATTGGAAATACATTACATAACATACATCAGAAATGAACCCCTCAAGTATTACCTTTTCTGAAATTACATTCCCAAAATTAAAATAAAATAGATTATAATTACTCTTGACTTATTCTGGAGTAAACTTTTTACTCTACTTACTATATTACGGAAACAAAGTTTCAGAAGCTGAAACACAGTGGAAATGGAAGCTTTCATTTTCTGTTTGAGGATACTGATTATTGTGATTGTGCCTGGTGTGTTCAGAAACACAATGGAGCCTCAGCCACTGGGAAAATCCCCTTTCAATTCTGATGATAATAGCAACATATCAAAAATGAGCATTCTACATTGCTTTTTCTAAGCCACTGTATGTCCCGGCAGTTTTTCAAAAAGAACATTTGGAGACTCCAAAATGACACATGGAAACTAAATTATATTATGGGAACTGACACATGGAAACTAAATTATATTATGAAGTGTAAAATGCTGTATTTTGTTTACTAAAGTATACATGGTTTCATGTTTCATTTGGTGCTTCTGTCTTGGGACCAGTTTTGTTTTACTTACTTGTAACCACCACCAGATGGCACATGGCACTAATCCACAGCAGCTGACATACTTGTAGGTTCTGACAGTAGGGGAGCAATAGCTTTTTGATAAGCTTGATCATGGAGGCTGAAAAGTCTGTTTCCGGAAGTAAATACAATGGGCTACCAAAATAGCAGAGACAATACAGGAGCAGATGGCCAACTAATGCTGTGTTCCAGACAACTTGGAAGTTGAGTTTTTCCTACTTGAAAAAGTGCCCAAAGTTGGAATTCCTACTACTGAACTCTGGGCAAATCCATCTACCACGACTTCATGAGAAGCAGTTATCTGACATCACACAACAATGGCAGCACCCATATTAAAAAATAAAATAAAAAAAAGTTAAACCATTTGGAAATTTACTGACTTTTGCAGACCATTACAATCCTTCCCTGGAGCAATACAGGGTTAAGGGCCTTGCTCAAGGTCCCAACGGCTGTGCGGATCTTATTGTGGCTACACCGGGATTAGAACCACCGACCTTGTGTGTCCCAGTCATGTACCTCAACCACTACGCTACAGACCAGAGCTGTTAGCTAACGAGTGGTAGCTACATTTCTGCCATTGGCAGTGCAGGATGTGGTCAGTTCATTGGTTACATTTGCTACATCAATGTGACGTCCCCAGGCTTGTCGGGTGGACCCAATGTAGACACAGACCATGTATAGGGTAAACTCCCCACAGGAGATTTTAATCACAGCCAAAACACAAAGCACGCACGAAAATCAAGTCCATGCAAGGGTCAAACAGTGTAGTAAGCAATCCGCGAAGGCTTGGCACAGTAGGGCAGGGCTGAGTCGAAAGCCAGAAGAAACAATCAGTGAAGCAGAGTGCAGTAGGGTGATCCAGGAGAGGTATCTGCAACAGGCTGAAGGTCGGGGTAGTAGAAGGGGTCTTTGACAAGCCGGGTCGAACTGAAGGCAGACAGCGGAAGCTGGGTACAACAAGCGGCAGGTAGAAGTGGTGGTCAAACAGACAGGCTTGAGAGCGTGGCAGACAGAAGACGTGGTCGTGGGACGAAGAAAAGTCGTAAGCAGGCAAGGCAAGGCAAGGCAAGGCAAGGCAAGGCAAGGCAAGGCAAGGCAAGGCAAGGCATAACGCTCAAAAGTATCAAGGCACAAGAAGGACGATTTCGCAATGAGTGCTGGAAAGAACAGAGCTCAAGTAGCAGAGCGGACAGCTGCTTAGAATCACGGTCATTGATTAAGCGGAAACAAGATGCAGATTGAAGTGATCAGCATGCAAAGGGAATGACATTGGGAACAGGTAGGAAATGGGAATGGATACTGAACGAGGGATGATTAGTGGATAATTGGTTAATGTCTTAGTATCTACACTGATCTAATGTTAGTCGATTAATAAGGAATGGAGGAGCAGCAGCAGGTGAGAATAATGACGGGCATGTTAATTGATTAGTTGGTTAATAACTACTCTGGTCTAACATTAGTTTGATTAATAATGGTTAGTACTGTACAAGGGGAAAAAAAAGAATGATATCTAAAACGGCAGAGACAGTAAGGGAACAGCAGAAATGCATGCAATACAAAACAGCGCAGGGATAATGTAGAAGCTTAGATATAGTCTGAAACACCCTGAAACATGGCATGGAAAGAAGTGTGTGACAATCAACACCACCAGTTTCATGGTCTGCCATGTTTTTTTGTTGTGCACCTGGAAGTCGGAAGTTGGAAATTTCAACTGGGATATTCTGACCTTGACTCCGGTAAATGGAACGCAGCATAAGGGGGTCATTCCATGATCAATTGTGGAAAAATAAGCAGACATCAGCCGAAATTAACAGGGATGAGTTTCTAACTGCCTGATACACATGAGGCTTATTTGTTTCAGCTACATATTCAGAACTATCATTGTCAAAGTACTGTTTTGACATACTTAACGGATGTCATAAATGTCATTCCATCTGATTTTCATCATGGGTAAACAACAGTTTAGAACATAAAAAGCAAAGCCATAATGTTCAAAATATAAACATGCTTTATTTTCAATGTAAATTAACATCAAGTCTCAAGATATTCCTGGAGAAATGTTTGGGCTTTCATAATTTGTATGTCTTCATGTTTAATTCAGAGTAAAATGAACACATGCTCTCTATGCATGGGGCATTAGGGGGAACACGATTCAGTGGTGGGAAAGAATTTGACACAGCATCTGAACTGCTGTTTTACTCCTGTCCATTTTCCAGTTTTGCAATGGTTATGGGGTGCTTGGTGAACTTATTGAATTACATAAAATTGGTCAAATATATATGGTCAGACATATTTGTGTGTGGATATACAGTATAAAATACATTTGTGATATGTCTCCTTATTTTATCATGTCACACGCATTTTTTGATAATATGAAGACTAATCACTCTCCATATTACCTATACAGTTTGCTTTTCAACAGTACTTGGTCGGTTGAATGATAAAAACACAACACATTCGATTACGGTCAACAGCACCGAAGATTTCTGTCGCACCAACCATAAACCACAAAAAGTCCCACAAGAAGATCGATTTAAATCTTTAAAAGTGAAATCTTTAAAAGTTATATAAAACTCTATAGACAGAGTTTTTAATCAATAGCAGGCAGATCAAGCAGGTAATGGTCATACACAGGCAGATGGGAATATCCTAGATAAGCAGGTTCTTGGTTAACGGTACAGGCAAACGTTTGTACACAGGACTACCGGACACAGGAGGGAAAATCCAGAGGATGGTCGAGGTCACAGGCAAACGTTTGTACACAAAAAGGTAATCAGAATGGGCAGAGGTAGAAAACGTGATCCTAAGCTCAGTAAACAATCAGAGTCTGGTAAGAGCAGGTAAAACACGAACAGAAGGGTAATCCAAAAGTGGGAGGTAGGGGTAAACGAAACAGGTCGAACTGAGCAGACAGGCAGAAACACACTGGTAAAGAATGGTATAAAAATCTGGCAAAGAAATTAGGCAAACAGATGGGTATAAATACACAGACAAATTAACTGAAATGACATGCAGGTGTGAGAGTGGGGAACAGGTGAAACGAATAACCAGATGTCAAGACTATGGAAAGAGAACAGGGACAAAGCACATGGAAAAACAGAGAACCGCTCAGATAGGGAATACAGAACCTGACAGAATACCCCCCTCCTACAGGTGACACCCGGCGCCCCCAGAATCCAGTTCAGGGTGCTCTTTAAAAAAGTTTCTAATGAGCAAAGGGTGCAGGATATAGCATTCCGGAACCCACAAATCTTGTTGGCCGTAACCAATTGGAATGGCAAAGCCCATTCAATCCCCCCTCTGTATGAAAACCTTTTTGGCTTCCTGAGACCAGCAGAACATCACTTTGCTTGAGGTAAGGGCTGTGAGTGGGGCGGCGATGGAGCTATAGTTGCGAATAAAGCGTCTATAAAAGTTGGCAAAGCCCAGGAACCACCTGTAGTTCCTTGCAGGTGAAGGCCAGGTGAAGGCCAACTAACAACTGCCTTGATTTCCAATTTGCCTTGCAAGACCACAAATCCCAGAAACTGAACTGTAGTCCGGTAAATCTCACACTTTTCAGCCTTGATGAAAAACTGATTCTCCAGGAATCTGCAGGACTTGACAGACGTGGTTCTTCTAGGGAGGCAGCGAAGATTAAGATGTCTCCTAGGTACATGATCATGAACTTGGAGATTATGTCTCTCAGGAGTTATTGATCATACTCTGGAACACAGCACGAGTGTTCGTGAGCCCAAACTGTGAATAACTGACAACTAGGACTGGATTTTGAATGGACTTTGATTAGAGCAATGCTTGTCCCCAGTCCTCACCAGATCATGATTGAGCATGTTTGAGAGGTGAGAGACTGGAAGGCAGTGATATCGCTTTTTGTCCTGGAACACATGAAGCAGGCATTGACAACAGAACAGTTCGACCACTGGAGACAAAGTGTTGATACTAGTGCCCATGCGAGTGTACATTTGTAGAAACATGGCAGGGACCATATAAGGTGACTGAAAAAGTAGTTTCAGTTTTTCATTCAAATTTTGGAATCAAAACTCCTTCCTGAGCTTTTGAAATGGCTTTTGGTATTTGTGAAATTGTTTCCTTTATAATTATATTTAAACTATTGAGTAGTCGAATTTGGCATGCACCAATCCGGAGGCAGCAGGAGGCGTGCTGTTAGTGTGAGTGTGCTACTGATTGCATCCACTGTTTCAGTCGTGAGGAGGGTATAGGTATGCAAATGAAGCCAGCACTCGTGCAGCCATACTGTCCATAACTTCACAGATTCCAATTGGCTTGTCAATCTCTGTATGCAAATGCATACCTTTGGTTTGACCACATGCAGCCAGGGCTTGATTTCATCAATGAATATACCCTCATTCAAAAAATGAGGGTATATTGAGATGCCGGATTATGTCTAGACTACAAGAAATTCCAATCGAACTTGACCACCTCGCCAAGTGTTTTGTCAGATTCTAACCCAATGCGAACAGCATCCGAATTTTACACGTCCACACCTGTCACTTACTGCAGCCTCACTTCATTGGTTATTAAAAAATGCATGCAATGCAGGTTTAAAACAGCTGTGTAACCGTAGCCTTAGAGCTTACCTAAAATCTTCCATAGAGAGAGGGAATGTGAAGCCACAAGAAACAAAAGAAAACCCTTCCGGGGTCAGCCAGAAGTTGGCAGAAATATTGTAGAGTGGAAAAATAATGTTTCGCTATAAAGTGGGTGTTGGAAAGCTTGAAGTACAGTATTATCTGTTCAGAAGACATTCACCCGCATAATGGATCATGCAACTTTGGTGTGGATGTTGCAAAATAAGGAAAGCAATGGTTCCTGCCTTTACAATAATTATAATTTGACTGTTCTACCAAATAACAGCTACCAGCATATCCAGCTACCAGCTGTTTCAGAAACCTAGCTACCAACTACCAGCTACCATTTGCAACCTAGGTAGGTAATGCTGCTGATTAGCTACCAGCATAAGCTGTTTTAAGCAGCTTTGTAAGCAATGAGGATCTCCGTTTTTTAATTTTTTTATTTTATCAAGTGTAATCTTGAGAAACTTGGGAAATGATTTTAAGATTACCTTTAAGTTTTAAATAAGGCCCTGTGCCCGGTTTCATAAAACACCAAAAGTTCACATTGTGCTTATTGTGCTATATTGTAAACAACTGCATAAAAATAAGTACATTGTCAAATGATCAAATTAAATCAAGTTGGGGTGTCTCGGTGGCGCAGCCTGTAGAGCACTGACCGCATGCTCATTGCAAGCCGCGACGTCGGCGGTTCGAATCCGACCGTCCTACATTTGTCGCATGTCTTCCCCTCTCTCTCGCTCCCATTCTTACTGTCTCTCTATACTATATACTGTCCAATAAAGCTGAATTAAATCAAGTTGAATCAATATACTCCTAATATACTAAAAATAACCACAAAAAAATCCAGACAAAGAAAATGATAAAGAGTGGCCACTCCACTGAAACCGCCCTGCTCGCAGTCACTGAGGCACTCCACTCTGCTAAAGCAAAATCCCTCTCCTCTGTCCTCATCTTCCTTGACCTGTCAGCCGCCTTCGATACAGTCAACCATGAGATTCTGCTCTCATCGCTGTCTGGGATGGGTGTCACAGGTTCTGCACTCGCTTGGTTTTCCTCCTACCTCTCTGGTCGCTCCTACCAGGTGACTTGGAGGGGCGCAGTCTCCGACCCTCAACCCCTACGAACTGGAGTCCCGCAGGGCTCGGTTCTTGGGCCTCTCCTCTTCTCGCTATACACCATGTCTCTTGGTTCTGTTATCTCTTCCCACGGCTTCTCTTATCACTCCTACGCTGATGACACCCAACTCTTCATTTCCTTCCCCCCCGACACCCAAATCACCACACAGATCTCTGCCTGCTTGGCTGATATCTCTGCGTGGATGACTTCCCATCACCTGAAGCTCAACCTTGCCAAAACTGAGCTTCTCTACATCCCTGCCAAGTCCTCTCCGTCAATTGACCTCTCACTGACTGTGGAGGACTTTGTAGTTTCCTCCTCCCGTACGGCAAAGAATCTTGGGGTGACTCTTGATAACTGCCTCTCCCTGGCTCCACAAGTATCCTCCACTGCCAGAACCTGCAGGTTCTTTCTGTATAATATACGCCGCATCCGTCATCTCCTGACGGAGAAAGCCACCCAGCTCCTAGTCCAGGCGCTCGTCATTTCCCGCCTGGATTACTGCAACTCCCTCCTAGCCGGTCTCCCAGCGTGCGCCATCAAGCCCCTCCAGCTGGTCCAGAATGCTGCAGCCCGCTTGATCACCAGTCAGCCCAGGTCGGCTCATGTCACCCCGCTTCTCATTGGCCTCCACTGGCTTCCTATTGCCGCACGCATCCGATTCAAGGCCCTAGTGTTGGCATTTCAGGCTGCTAAGGGGACTGCCCCACATTACATACAATCCCTGATCACTCCCTACTCCCCAGCTAGACCACTCCGGTCTGCCAGCTCTGGTCGCCTTACGGTTCCCTCTCTACGGGCACCTGGCGGTCGAGCTGCACGTTCACGCCTGTTTTCCGTTCTGGTTCCTCAGTGGTGGAATGACTTGCCTACCACTGTCAGGACAGCAGAATCCCTCCCCCTATTTCGACGCAGACTCAAAACACACCTCTTCAAACTCTACCTTAGTCCTCCCTCCTGACTTACCCCGCCCCCCCCTTCTGATACCCCTATCCCTGTCTAACCCCCCCCCCCCCCCAAAAAAAAATAAAAATAAAATAAAATAAAATTGCACTTATGATGACGACTATATGTTTAGAACAGCAGTCCAGGTGTATTTTCCTAGTTCTGGTTGTGATGCTTTGACTTCTGGTAGAACCTATGCACTTGTAAGTCGCTTTGGATTAAAAGCGTCTGCCAAATGACTAAAATGTAAATGTAAATGTAAATAAAGAGCCAAACCTAAATGGTGTTAATTATTAACCTAGGTATGAGCATATTGATTGACCTCAGTCTTTCATTTGATCAAAAAATGTATTTATGTTTATATCATTTTTTGCAATATACCACAATATGAACTTGGGAATGTTATACTTCATGGCATGCATAGCTATTTCTGACATAATCTGACATTTTAGAACAATTGTTCTAAAACATTCATGATCTAACATGGAATGCTATCACAGTAATCAGTGTCCGAAAAACTGTGCATTAGGAGTAATGTTACAGTTTTGTACACATCATTTTGAGTAGTTGGACACATTGGTAGATAAATGCACTTTTCATTTTTTGCATCACTCTCTGCAAACTCTAGAGACTGTTGTGCACAAAAATCCCAGGAGATCAGCAGTTTCTGAGATATTCAAACCACCCTGTCTGGCACCAACAATCATTCCCGGTCAAAGTCACTAAGATCACATTTTGTCCCCATTCTATTTGGTCTGAGAAACAGCTGACCCTCTTGACCATGTATGCATGCTTTTATGCACTTAGTTGCTGTCACATGATTGGCAGATTAAATATTTGCATTAACAAGCTGGTGTACAGGTCTACCTAATAAAGTACTCATAATTGTGACCAAGTAAAAAATATATGACACATATCAGAAACCATTGAATGAATTACACATTGCTGCTACACATTTACTCAAGATGTGTTCTAGCCTGGAATTCTTTAAGCCAATTATCCATGAATTGCAACGTAGTTCTACTACTGCATGGGCAATCTTTTCTCTAGACTATGTTAAGTATGTGAAGACCTACCAAAGGTTGTGAGACAACTTTTTTGAACACTAGTGCACCTCAAGGCTTTATTTCCCATTTATTTATCTTATCTTTTATTTATCCTTCTGCACAGCCAGCTGAAGTCAGAGTCAGGAATTCTATAATGAAAATGTTTGTATTCAATCAACTAATGCTGGCTGCATTCCCAGAAACAAAGATAACTACGGGCAAGAAATTGTGAGATTTGTAACTTCACATTTGAAGTTGTTACACTCCAGAATGCAGAAAACTTAATCTGTTATGTCAGAGCATATTAGCTGGGGCTCTGTACTACATGGTTGTTTGTTTGAGTCTAAGCATTACTGGCAAGGACAAAATAAACAAACAAAAAAATAAGGTTATATCAATGATTTGCATGTTTCTTGATTCCTTGGCGACATTAAGCAAACATTGAGCATACTGCTTTCGGGATTTACCACCACATGGTGCATGGTGCACATGGTCTATCTTTTCTATAAAGAACCTTTATATTTTCTCAATTCATGTCTCAGAATTGTATTGTTCTCCGTGGGGAATTCTGCTGCATTCACAAGTAGTTTCAGTGAATGAGGGTGTTCCTTCTGCCCCTCAATCAGAAAGTGGCATAAGAATGAAGAAAACACAGATAAGTAAACAACTTCATACCTACTGTCAAAACAGAGGTTCTGTGTTTTTTGTTATCTGTTTTGTCTAAGTCTTTAGGGTTTCCGTTTATTGTTACCCTCTGTACACACCGTAGTCTGTCTGGCTGTCCGACAATACTCTCCAGCGTTATTTTATGATTGATTCCTGTTACGACCAGTTTTGTCCTAGACTTCCGCCTCTTGCTTTTCTGATCTATTTTGGCTTTTTGACTTTCGTTTCTTGATTCTGTTTTTGTTTTGCTTGCCCATTAGGGACTTGTGACTTAGACTTTGCTTTGGATTATCTCTGTTATCTCTGTTGGAATACCGAACCTCTGTCTGGACACTCCTTAACAAACTGCCTATTCCCTGCTGATTCTGTTTGCTGGCTATCAACCCTCGCCTGTATACTCTGCTGCCAAGTTTACAATAAAGACTCTGAACTCTACTCTGTGGTCTTGCTACTGGGTCCTGTTGTTCTGAGCCCTGACAGGTGAGTCATTGAAGGGAGACTGGACAATGGGCCTCATGCAAGTGCAGTGCAATTTCTCTTACTCCCATAGTAAGTATGCCACGTTGGATTCAACAAACGCTCCTAACTTCAAACAACAGTCCTGAATGAAGATGTCCATAATACAGTATACAGTATATGGTATAGGGTTTCGTCAGATATATGGCCAATAGGATGAGGTTTTAAAAAAATTGTTTACACACGTTTTCTGAAACCATAGCTCAAGTTCTCAAAACTCTAAACAAAAACCACAATACCATAAACCATGATGGAAGAACACATTGTAAGGCAGTGGGTTCAGAGGACCAGGCGTGACCGTGAAGGAGAGCTTTTGTGAACAGTGAGATAGTGCGGTCCGATCACCAGGTGCGACCATGAAAGGGATCTTAAAGTTATCCATGGACCATGAGGTAACCACTAGTTTATAAAGTGCAAATAAAGAAGGTAAATGTTCCCCGGAAAACTGCCAACACAAAGCTATCCCGGAAAGGGAGGTGAGAATAATAAACAGAAATAAAGCTGGGGGCGTCCGACACATGACAAAGATCAACCAAATAACCCTCTGCCTCGCGCTCCTCTAGTAATCCCAGGAGCACACATCCGATGGGAGGAATAATATTCAGGCAACGCAACTGCCTAACTCAATGGTAGCCCCTCTTGGAGCAGAAACCAGACCTCCGGCTAACATCGACCTGGCTTGGTGACGTGGCAGGTAATGTTATGAGGTAACAAAAATGGCAGACCAAAAAAGGCAACTCTGAATACACACTCGGACACTGGTAAAAGTTGGTAACAGTCTTTAATGAAAGCGGCCCAGAGGTGTCATGGTGGGAGGTAATTCTCACTGGTGCCGCTAGATGGCCAAGGATAATTGTTTCCACCTGTTCCTCGTTTTTTCCAGGGGAATTACCTCCCGGGAGAGTATTTAAGACCAGCATGGACTAGTTTTCAGTGCTTTTGTGTTCAACCGTTCGCCCTTGGCACAAAGCCGGTAAAGCGCCCGGTAGACTCTAAACCTATACGAGTCAGGTACGGTGCAGGTGGATAATTCTCTCATTGCTAAAAAAGAGAAATATTTAAAAGGTAAGGAAGGCGTACAGCTGGAAGTGTTGTGTGTGCTGGCACCTTCCTCAAGGGTTTTGTTTTTTCTTTTGGACTCGTGTGAGTCGATGGTAGAGGGACGTTGTCCCCGGTGTTGTATTTCGGTTTGCATTTTTGTCCCGAGCTGCGCCTCAAGGTTTTTATTTTCGTGCCTAGCTTTTCTCGCTAGGTTGTATTTTCTTTTGGTTTTCACTCAGTGCCCAGCTATTTGGCACGGTACCAAAGTTATTGGTTCGCCCTAGTTATTTAAGGGTTGTTTTACGTTCTCTAGCCGTTTTTGAGCTACTTTTCTGTTTGCGATTTCGAAGTTTGGTTTGTTTAATTTCTATTCCTCCCATTGTTCCGGGAGAAGTCCTGTTCCTAGCTGGGTATCCCTATTTCGGTTCTCCCTGGGATTTAGTCACTAACACGTTCGCGTGTTGGTTAAAAAAGGTTCTACCTTTGGTCGCCCCTGGCTCTCCGCTTAGCTTCCCACGCTACAAGAGGTACACAAAAATCCAGGGGGAAAAACTCTGGAGTCTTCAGGGGCGCAAGAGAGGGGGGAGTCTGGAGAACCGAAATCTACTAGCAGGCTAGCGAGAAAAGAACACTCGTTAAAGTCCAAACACAAAATAAGGCTACGGCTGACTGGAAAAAAAAAGGAGCTGGGGGGTCAAAAAACAGATACAGCCGAGTAGGAGTTACTGCAATAAAGTTCCTTAGCTGGTTTGAAGAACTGAGAGGCTTGAGGAGAGTTCACTGCTTGCAAACAGACGATCTGGCGAGGGGGGATCTTCAGAGTCACCCTCTTATACTGGAGCTGATGAGGAAACAAAAACACAGACACCGGGAAGGCAGGAACTGCTGACCTCATGACAGGTAATGATAAAATATGTGCTTGGTGCAAGGTATTCAGACTGCATTATAGCCCTACCCACAGCGCAGTGTTCATTTTGGCATCTAGCTCTACACACTGCCCAGTGTTCATTGTGCCTTAAGGAATGCTGTCTTCTGGTAAATGCAACCCTAGCTTTGTAAATAACTGAAAAGGGACAGTTATTCTGGTGAGTAAATGGTTAACACAAGCTCTACTAATAATGATGGAGTAGTTAACCATATATATGGCTGTAAAATAACAAAAAAGTGACAAAACAAACCTAGACCAAAGAAAGCTCTTGCCTCCAGCTCTTCTTATAGCACTGCTGCCTCACAGCAAGGAGGTTCTGGGTTTGAATCCTGGTTGGCGGGTCCTCTCTGTGTGAAGTTTGCATGTTCTCCCCGTGTTCGCGTTTCCTCCCACAGTCCAAAGACATGCAGGTTAGGCTGATTGGAGAGACCTGTCCAGGGTGTATTCCTGCCTTTCGCCCAATGTATGCTGGGATAGGCTCCAGCCCCCCTGCACCTCTTTTGCTCTACCTCCAAAAGTGGCCTCTCTCTTTGGTCAATGGTTTGGCTTGTTTTTAGTCTTAGCTCCAGCTCTCTCCATCATAGAACTAAAATGTTCAGTACTACCTTCACAGCTTCGCAGAGTAGCATTGATGTTGATCCAGTCATCAATTTGATGTATTTTGTTGAGAATAGCTTGCAGCTAAAACAACAAACAGCATTGTTGTGTTGAGAGTATGTGAGCCAGCTTCTCTTTACTCTTTCCCGATTTAACATTTTTATGTAACACAGACTGATTTGTGAAAATGTCTGTCCTAAAATTGTCTGAGATGACTGAAGGCCACAGAGCTGGATAAATAGGCTGTGCCTTCTGCTGTTTTACCTGTAGAGCTGTTGCTGCTCGCATCACTGGTTTATGGTGTAGCAGGGACAGCTGTTGTTGCAGTACTGGTTTCTGGTTCGTCAATGGTCTCTGTTTCACTGATCTCCGCTTTGTCAATTATATCTGGTTCCTCACTGGTCTCCACAGTGGCAGCTGATGGTTCTTCTAATTTAATAAAGTTAATTCCAGCATATTTATTAAAATTTGTATTTTATGTATTAGACATAAATAACACATCAGTTCATCTTTAACATTTTGTATAACTTAACCACATACTTCATTATTATTCATTGTGCTGTTAGGTAGCTACCGGTTTTTAATGAAATACATTTATTGAAAAATGTAAGACTTTGGTTCATTCCAATGAACCATTCACTTTTTACAATTGCTAACAAGCATTTTTTGATGTTTGAAGTCTATGTTTTCAGAACACAGTTAGCCAACAACATTCTTTGTGGACCGAGCTGTGAATAAGGTTGTCATTGCTTTGACAAAAAATGCATTTAATGGACAGGTTTAAAAAATCTGGAATGAATTTCTGCCAGACTAAACTGCCAAAAAAATACACCTGTTTGAGCCAACTATTACAACACTGATACAAGTTCAAAACATATAGGCTAAAATTCAAGCAGATAGCAATTTGCTAAGCCACAAATATTATATTTAAACGCATTCAAAACCCTAAAAATAGTTCATAATAGTTATAGAAACAGAGTGCTGATTGAAGTTGATGCAGATTGTGTTTCAGATTGTGAATTGGTTATTGAATAATCACACCTGATTCAGTGGGAGGCCTACACAGCTGTTGAGGCAATTTCAATGCAATCTCTGGAATGATTTTGTTAATAAAAAAGAGAGGGAGTGGAGTATGAATGTGTGGTGCACAGAGGAGGGATGGATATGCCTGGATATACAGTGGCCCATACACTTTTTTGGACACTTTATCGTGTTGTAGATTTAATAGTAAATGGTAATAGTAAACTCAATAACCTATAATGACAAAATATAATCAAACTTTTGCAAATGCATTACAAATGAAAAACTGAAATCTCTCAATTACATAAGTATTTAGACCCTTTGCTGTGGCACTCCAAATTGTGGTCAGGTGCATACTGTTAGCTGCAATTATGCTTGAGATGTCACTAGAACACAATTGGAGTCGACCTGTGCAAAATTATATTAATTGGACATAGTTTAGAAAGGCACACACCTGTGTATAAGGTCCCACAATTCATATTACATGTCAGGACAAAAGCCAAGCCATGAAGTCCAAGGAACTCTCTGTAGGCTATGAGTGTTCCCAGATGCACAACGGCCTCAATAATTGTGAAATGGAAGAAGTTGACCGTCCGGCCGAACTGAGTAACCAAGCAAGAAGGGCCTTGGTCAAGGAGGTGACCAAGAACCCGATAGTCACTCTAACAGGGCTTTGTAAGTTCACTGCAGAGATGGGAGAACCTGCTGGAAGGATGACCATCTCAGCAGCACTCCAGCAATCAGGCCTTTATGCTACAGTGACAGAAGCCACTCTTCAGTCAAAGACATATAGTATTTGCCAAGCAGCATTTAAAAGAAAAAGATTCTCTAGTCAAAATTGAGGGAAGCATGAATGCAGCCCTATACAGAGAGGTCCTTGCAGAAAACCTGCTCCAGAGTGCACGCAACATCAGACTGGGGCGACACTTCACCTTTCAGCATGACTATGACCCGAAGGATACAGCCACGACCATGCTGGAGTGGCTTCAGAAAAAGTCTCTGACTGTCCTTGATTGGCCCCGCCAAAGCACAGAACCACATCAAAAATCTGTGGAGAGATGACCTGAACATGGCAGTTCACAGATGCTTCCCATTCAATCTGACTGAGTTTGAGAGAATCCACCAGGAAAAATGGAATAAACTGCCGTAATCCAGGTGTGCAAAATTTGTAGAGACCAAGCAAAACAAAATGAAGGTAGTGTAGAGACCCAAGAAAACTTTAAACTTTAAAAGCTTTAATTGCTCCCAAAGGGGCTTCTACAAAGGACTGAATTAATACTTGTATAAATTTGTGATTTCAGTTTAAAAAATGTTATACATTTGTATAAATGTTGAAACTTGTATTCATTTTGTCATAAGTTATTGAGTATAGAGTGTTGGGCAGAAATGTCAATTTTATCAATTTAAAATTAAAGCTACAACAAAAGAAAGTGCAAAAAGTGAAGGGGTCTGAATACTTTCTGAAGCCACTGTGTCAGCTGATGATTGCCTGGGATGGATCGGGCATGACGGTCTCTCCCCAGGGTATTGCAAGAGAGAGCATATGAAGTGATTTTGACAAGAACATGAGGCCAAATGAAGTAGCCCAGGCAGAGAAAAACCAGCTTTACTGTGCCTTCCAATATTTTTTTCACTGTAAGCTACATCTATGGTTGCCAATAAAACATTTACTGCAGCATTTCTGTGACTTTCTATTCCCTGTTGCATACATGTATACTGTGGAATATTCCATACAGTAACGATTCTATTGCAGATGCCATTCTGCTTTGTAATGGAAAGTGATTGATTCATTGCTACATTATGAATCAAAGAACAAAAAAAAACTAGAGAGCACAAAATGATATAAGGGAGACCAGGGCACAAACTTGCATAGTTGCATTTGCGCAAGAATGATGTGTTTGCTTTCATTTATGTATTATAGCAACCTGCTTCTTGTGTGTGGCATGGGAAAATTTGAAAACTTCATCAAGAGTTGTTTCAGTAATGTCATTATGAATGCATCAGCCACAACAACTTTTAATGTAACATTGCATATTCCATGTATACAGTTCTTATTTAGAGCTCACTCTTATCCATTTCTAACAAGAAATTAATTACATATTAATGTTGCCATATGTGGTTAGTATAGACAAAATATAGACCATTTCTACAGGACAATTCTCAGATTAAAAATGTAAATGGTAAGACATGTTGGATTCACCAACCTTTGACTTGACAACCTATAAAAACAAAGCATTTTTCCAGTCTGTTTTCCGACAGTTCAGACAATGTTTGAACGTGCCCCGGAGCTGTTTAAACTTGCCCATGTTGGAACAATTTCACTCCCGCTACTTTCAACTGAGCTATAATCGTCAGGAATGTTATAGAACTGTACCAAAGGTCTATAATCATAGCAAAGACGTGTCTTCTTTCTGGATTAAAAATATTTGCTCTAATATGTGTATATATTTTTTAATTAAGTTAATTTGTTGTTCCCTGGTCTCCCCTACTACTTCAAAGGTTGTCAAAAAAGTGTAAATAGTGTAGTTATGGACCAGAGCAGCACGGTGGAAACTGACATTGTCCCATATGATAACACACATGGTCTCCTCTGGCCCATCCGTCTGTGCTGGTGGAATTATGATGTTGTGGAGGGGGTCCAAAAGGTGATCAGATGCGCAGAATTGCAGGGGCCAAGGTTGGCATGGTGTTGTAGAACTCCTATTCCTCCTCCTCCACCTCTTACTCTTACTCTACCTCTTCCTTTCACTGCAGCATTGGCATCCATTGTTCACCAGTACGGGAGAGCAAACCTAAGACCCTTTTATTCATGTATGATCAAATTGTGATTGCTGACTGAAAATGTATGTGACTATTGTTTAAACTGGTGAGGAAGTAATGTGAGCAATGGATAATTTGTTTCTAGTATTTCTAATAGTAGTGGTTTCCATTTGAATACAATACATGAGATTTATAATAATTGTGCCAAAGATAGAGAAAGTGTGATTTAGAATTTTGATCTGAGCAAAGCAGATAATGTGCTTCTATTTTTGCAGTAATTGTATGGGGGTTTGGTACATGAGTGTAAACTTTTGAACAAAAACTAATATTATAGATGGTTATGTGCCACAGCACACAGCTTGCTTAAAAGCACAGACCACCAGAGGGCAGCCATGCATCATTATATCAAATAGAAAACCTTTGCTCAGAAAACATGCAAGGGCATTTCTGTTACAGTTTTTTGTCAATTGGTTACAGACGGTTTTCTGAAACCATGCCTCATGTTCTCAAAACTCTAAACAAAAACCACAATACCATTAACCATGCTGGAAAAAATTCACAAATCTCTGGCTAAATGAAACATTTTTGTTAAAAAAATTTGCTCTTCTCAAAATCAAGTTTTGAATTACCCACACATGTATCATATGAAAAAAACTTTACTCAAGCCTTTTCAGTAGGCTTGTGCCTTTTCCATTTTCAGTGTTGTACGTACTGTAGAAATATGATAATAAGAAAGACTCATATAAACATTTCAACACATGCTGTTGATATTCAATGTGTTCTCTATACAAAATAAATTGATATGCTGTATAAGCTAGATCATAACTATCAAAATTAATACATCATGTTTTTTGTTGGCCACAGAACCTCAACCCCATCACAGGTAATGTTTTCCCCGGCCAAGCAGCAGAAGGTATCTCCTGGCCTGATGTATCCAACCATGGAATGCTTCTTTAGGAATGTCACCAAATGCCTCCTCCATTGCCTGTAGAAGGGGCATTTGCATGTGCAGCTTCCAATCATAAACCTTTCATTGTCATGCAGAGAAGAAAACAGTGAAGTGGCTCAAATTGGGCTGCACTCTCTGCCCAGCCTCCCTCATACACAGTCAACCAATGTGGCCTGGATTTCATTGGAAATGTTTCCTCTCTTTGCTCTGGCTCTGCCTCATCCACCTTATACTCTTATGCGACTAGTGTTTAAACTGGTTGAGGTAATGTGGCCAATTGATCATTTGTGTTTAGCATTTGGGTAGTAGTGCTTTCCATGTGAATATGAGAAATTACCGAAGAATTATGCCAAAAGTAGGGAGTTGTGTGTAAAGTTTTGCAAAAAGAATTTGCTTGTATTTTTGCAGAAATGGTATAGGGATTTGGTACATTAGTGTAAGGTTTTGATCATAGTGTTTTTTTACTATAATAATGCTTGAATGGTGAGCTATATTTATGGAGGCCAAGCACAAGGCCAAATGGGCATAAAATAAAAACATGTTTATTTATTTGTAAATTCAAAGAAATATTAATGAACAGATGTATTCCACACCTGGAACATAACATTGTTAGATGCCTTGGCTGTACTGGAACCTCTCACTCGCAAGAAAGGTAGTACTGTGACGTCAACTATACCACACTTAAACCACTGCACCACTCATGCCCAGGCCACTACAGTATGAGAGTACTGATAGCTTAAGAACATAATACAAAATATATTACATTTCGAAGTTGGTTATAGAACGTATACTTCTTTTTAAAAAAATATTTCCGTAATCTTTTGTCCAAAAGGCATAAGAGCATTTTTCACTTCATGAATTAAAATGGTAAAAAAGTAGATTGAACCTACTTTGTCAGAAGTGTCTATGTCTTGAGGCATTGCCTCCACACCATCATGCATTGTTTCCATTCCATCCTAATGTGTCTTCACTCCATCATACAGTTATGCTTTATCTAAACCAAATCACTGCATTGTGCTGTCATGCTTTGTCTAAACCATGTCATACCGTCTTGCTTCATCTTGTGTCATGCTTCATCTCCCCATCATGCCACCATGTTTTGACTCCATCATGTCTTATGATCCCCTCAACATGCTTTGTCTTCAGTTCATCGTACCTCATGCTTTGTTTTTCATTACGTCGCGCCATTGTGATTTCGCTCGACCGCATCTTGCTTCATATGCAGCACCCATTTGTCTCCTGTAGTTAAGACTGTCTATCTTTCAGCTTCAGGGAGAGAATAACTCATTAACGATACAGATCAGTAATTAATATAATTAGTATAATAATAATAATAATAATAACAAAAATAACTATACATATAAACACAAAATACAAAAGCACAAAATGCAAAAATTTAATCAGTCTATGAACCTGGAATATACACTCAGTGAGAACTTTATTAAGTAAACCTATATACAAGCTTGTTAATGAGCACTTTATTAGGTCATTTTTAGACCTATATTTTAGACTTATTTGTCTTCTGCTGCTGCAGCCTATCCACTTAAGAGATTTGATGTGTTGTGTGTTCAGAGATGCTCTTCTGCATACCACTGTTGTAATGTGTGGTTATTTGCGTTACTGTCACCTTCCTGTCAGCTTTGACAGGAAATTAACAAGCCGTTTTTGCCCTCAGGACTGCTGCTCACTGGATGTTTTTAGTTTTTCACACATTCTCTGCAAACACTAGAGACTGTTGTGCATGAAAATCCCAGGAGATCAGCAGTTTCTGAGATATTCAAATCACCCTATCTGGTGCCAACAATCATTCCCGGTCAAAATCACTTTGATCACATTTCTTCCCCATTCTGATATTTGGTCTGAAAAACAGCTGAACCGCTTGACCATGTCTGCATGCTTTTATACATTTAATTACTGCCACATGGTTGGCTGATTAAATACTTGCATTAACAAGCTGGTGTACAGGTCTACATAATAAAGTGCTCAGTAAGTATATATAATAATATAAATGTAATGCTACCATGACTGTAATTCCTACATGGTTCACCCAATATGAATGTAAAAACCCTCAAATGAAAGTATTCACTTCAACCATGGTGATTGTTTTATTTCAACTGTTTGTTTGAGCGAGTACAGAGTGAAAACAACAAAAAAATGTGTCACTGTCCAAATACTTACAGATTGCACCGTAAATGTATATTTGACCTGTTGGGTGTGGTGCCCACCCAAACTCTTGTTAACTGTGCAGTGAGATGCCATCTTGATTGTGCCTGAGATGACACACAGTGTGTCATAGCGGCTCCTGCCAACATGGTTTCATCACACAAAAAGTAGCTCCTCCTCCAATGGGTGTGAAAACTCTATGAATTACAGTCCTCTACATACAATGACTAAAGCATTAAAAAACAGGGTCTGGATGTTTCAATGATGAGATGGAAGCACCTGGAACTGGGATGCATGAGTCAAAAGATGATGTAAGCAAAGTTTCCAATAAATTCTATTGGTGAATTATGAGATGATATTTTAAATAAAGGATTGGTTAACTGAAGTATTGCCCCTTTTCTTGACAAGCTTGAAAATGTCATACCCAAAATAAAATGGGAACTATTCTTGAACCCTTTTGGCTACAGGCATAATCCTGATCTCCACTGAAAGGTAACCTTTCCAAGAATCAGAATTAAGCCAAATATTACTAAAGCAAAGTCACAGAAGCCAAAACACAGTGAAAGAGGAAGCTTTTATTCTCACTGAAAAGATTTTCTGTTTTTGAGTGGATACAGACACTGGACAAATCCCCTTTCAGATTTGAGGAAAATGTCACCAAAGATGAGCATTCTGCATAGTTTTTTCTAAGCTGTTTCTAGTTTTCCAAAAAGGACATTTAGAGACTCCGAAATGATACTTGATATGATACCCATGATATTATTGGTCTTATGAGGTGTAAAATATTGCATTTTGCTCATTTTATCCTGAAAAAAAGTGTTTGCATTTCCCCAGCTTGTCACCCTACCCCTCTGTCTCAACCTCCCTCTCCTTCCGCTCTTCTCAGACAGCAACAGGTCGAGAAGATCATAAAAGATAAGTACAATAATAACATCTTGTGTACTAATATATTAATTGAGGTCCATTGATTTAAGTTTTTGTCAAATACCCAACCCCATCAACAAGTCAAAGACAGTCCTCAATTTTACATGCTATGCATTATTCAAAAGCAGGCTGGCTCCTTATTTATTAGCTTAATGAATAATAATAAAATATTTGTATTTCTTTTATTTTGATATTTCTATTGATATTCACCCTATATAAAATATCATGTCCCTGACAGTGCTCTCTATTGTGGAGTCAAAGGTGTTTTCATGGTCTTTCATGGAAATATTTACTCTGTTTACTCTGATTTAGCATTTTTTTGTAAAACACGAACCTTTTCCGGAATAAAATCTCAATAACTGTTCTTGCCGAAGCGTAACAGTCTCTGCGTGGGTATTGAAAATGCTACAGTTTCGTTACACAGGTGAAAAAATGCTGTGTTGTTTTATGCAAGCCTAATAAACTATTCACTGTTCAAAACTGACTGCTTTTCAGTCATCATTTCAATAACATGCACGTAGTCATTTCTTTGCTGGACAGAAGTCATACTGTAATGCGCACGGATGGGGAGAACGCGTATACTTAGCAACTTACTTTACAGTTACTGGAGGAGCTAGAGGAGCTTTCACATGAGCTGGTAATATGAGTTGGTAATAGCATTTCTAAGTACTTTCAAGTACTTTTGTAGAAGTATACAACACCAAAATGGACAACAATGATAATTCCTCCAGAGGAATTCTAAGTAAACAATGAACATTCTATCAACATTTCAGAATTAGAAACTATTATTCATTTGGTTCGCTGGACCCTCACCATGAAAATGACACTGATATTTAAAATAATTTGTTACCACCATACCACCCCACCCAGATGGACTTGGACAAGGCATGGTTGCAGCTTTGCGTATTCAGAGAACTTTTAATAACGAAAATACAACAATACAACCAATAATATCAGGTGATGGAGCATCAAAATATGGGAACAATAAAGTCCAATAAATGACTGAATAATAAAGTCGTTAAGGCAATATAGTTATATACCAAAAAGTCAATCGCTGACTCAATCTGAGCAAAGTCAAGAAAATCATGAAGAAGAAACTATGTGCTACATACGCCCCAGAAAGTACCCAGATCAGACTGTCCCTCAAAATTTTGAGCAGCTGATTCGAGGGAAAAAAACTGGATAGGGAAACATCTATGAGGGAAGTGGTGACATTGAAAAACCAACAATGGACAATGGCTGATATGTGGGGGGGACGATCAACAAAACCCTACTGTGAAACATGATGCTGGCAGCATCACATTTTGTATGGTATGCTTCTCACATTTCTTATGCTTTGGTATGACTAGATAGGTGTGTAGGCCTACAATAGATATAGTATGACTGATTAACATGCTTCATTTTGTTTAGATGTGATTTTATATTATATGTACTGTATGTGCTTAGATCTCATTAGGCTGGTATGATTAGATAAGGTATGCATACCTAAAGTTGATCATAATTGAGTGGTTGAATAAGGTAGGTATTCTTTAAAATAAAGGCAAATAAACTCTTAAATCGTACACTCAATGTAGTAAACTGTTTGCTCGTTTTGCCAATCCATAGCCTTGGTTTTATGCAGGGTACAGATTGGCAAACGATTTCTATTTCCAATTGATTTATGTATTTTTTTACTTAGGGTATGGGGGCTCCATATAATTCACCTGTGAATACATTCATTCATTCATTTTCCCAACCTGCTTATCCTGAACAGGGTCGCAGGGGGGCTGGAGCCTATCCCAGCATACATTGGGCGAAAGGCAGGAATACACCCTGGACAGGTCGCCAGTCCATCGCAGGGCACACACACCATTCACTCACACACTCATACCTACAGGCAATTTTGACTCTCCAATCAGCCTAACCTGCATGTCTTTGGACTGTGGGAGGAAACCGGAGTACCCGGAGGAAAAACACGCAAACACGGGGAGAACATGCAAACTCCGCACAGAGAGGCCCCGGCCAACGGGGATTCGAACCCAGGACCTCCTTGCTGTGAGGCAGCAGTGCTAACCACTGCACCATACTTGCCACCTCACTTGTGAATGAAAATGCTAGTTTCATATGTGATTTATCATTATCTGTGATCGGAGAATTGGCCTGCTTTATTTATTAATTTTTTACATTGGCTGCAGTAGCTGTACATCAGTGACGAATGTGTAACATTACCCAAGTTAACACTGTTTCGTGATAGGCCAGTTCCTCCCTGGTTCCTCTCTCATTCCTCCCCCTGAGATGAGTAAAAATTACTGCATGCTGCCATTTTCCTCACTCTTGATCATGTGTTGCGAGAACTTGTTCCGATTAAGTTCCCATGTGAAGAAAAGTGCTATAACCGACTGGGGACCACTGCTACGGTGACCAATTTGAAACAAAAGTAGTTGTCTCTCATGGCGGTTTTCAGATTTTTTCCTGCATGGTTTGGCATTGATGTCGTAGACAGCAGAACGCAACGTGGTGACTGATTGGCACGGCCCAGGACGAACCATAAGAACGAACTCACCCGATTGTGGTAACCCAACCCAAGAGACAAAGCAGCGCTGGTTTTAAATTGAGCATGTGCATAATAGTAATTGATTAGCATAAGTTTACACCCATAAAATACCATATAAGGACCTTGGAGTCCATCATTGCAGGCTGTGTCACAAACCTCAAACAAAGTCAATGTGATGTAAAGAGAGGTCAGCCATAGCAACAAAGCCTAGCCTTGTTCTTCATTCAAGTCATATTGGAATGACCAAAAGTACCACCGTCGACTGTAATTCCAAGTAGTTAGTATAGGATCTTTTTGATGGCAGTAAAAAGGCCTTGGTCTAATGGCTTCCATTACCAATTTAGCAACCGTTCAAGTAAACAAAATAATAATATTATTTTATATTTGCACTAGTTTGCCTCCACATACTGTGTATGATTAATTGTAGGGGTACTACTAAGACGGAGCTACCAGCAACTGCAATGACAAACTGCAACAAATGTTTAACCTGTATCAATAGTTTAGATATCGGCTCAAGCATATCTTTATTTGTCACAAACAGAATATCTGGAACCAAGCCCAGACTCTGGTAGAAAATAGATTATTTTATTTATTTTCAAGGTCAGACAGTTCAGGTTCAATCGCCAGTAAATGGGAACACAGGATAAGCATTTCGTCCTGAAGGAACAGGCAAGGGTCGGAATCTAGGCTGAAAGGGAAATGGAGAGCAGGCAAGACAAAGTGAAACACAGGGGTCGTAACCAGGATCAGTCCAAGAGGAAAGGAAGGGAATAGAGCTTGGAGGAGAAGGGCGGAGAACCATGGGCTGGGCAAAGGAACAGGATCAGGGGGAAGGAGCAAGGAGTGAGCAAGCGGGCAGGTAACACAGAAATAGGAACTGGGAAATAAATACAAGAGCAAGAAGCGGTACAATCTGGCAACGGACATGAAACACAGACGGCTTATATACAGAAGTAATAAGACACAATGAGCATCAGGTGAGTGCAGTCTCCACATGAAAAAACACATGGTCATGAACAGGGTAAATTGGAACCGAAAACAGACTCAGAAAATGCATAGAAACGGGGAAACCAGGAAATGGCACAGGACATGACATTTATTATTTCCATTGTGTGTCCGTGTTCATAGATACTGATACGCAAGTGTTTTGGGACCCAATCTAACATGCAACGCATGAACACTACCAAGTCAGGAAATCCTCCTATCATTATACTTTCTCCTATGTGACATGAACACAGCAAGCTGTGACTTCTATGCCCTATTTATAGCAAACATCGTTTGCATGTTTTATGGAATTTATATTCAAGTCCAATGAAGCATTACAGTAATGAATCAGGATTATGTGAACGAATATTTATAATATTTTGCCTGTGTCTCTGATCGATTTACACTGATTTTTCAGCCTCATGGTGGACTCACTCACTTACTGTCTTTAGACAGCAGCAACAGACTCCAAATGCAAATTTCATAACTAGAATCAACTCTAGACCTTTTTTGCATAAACTAATGATGTAAGGACACACAATTGACCAAGAAACTGCAGAGCAGCCAATTGATTGATGACTGATTGATGACCCTAAAATGGGGAGCCATGTATGTAAAAGGGGCTATGATTCCCACATGCATTCCCTAAAATGGATGCAAATGCCTTCAACCTAAAGCAGACAGTTTGCACTCTTCTTGCGTTTAGCTGTATAGGTATTCTTCAATATTATGATACACCAAAATGATGCAGAAAGTTCTTCTGCTAGAGTCTCTTTAATTTACAACCACTGTCACTGATTTCAACAAAAATAAGATATCAAAATGCCAAAATTCAGAGGCTTTTCTCTGTAAGAGTCCTGGTCGCACACTAGGCAATGTTTAAAGTTTCTCTCTGCACTGCATTAGCCAAACATTTTAAGTTATATTTCCTTTTAACATTAGATTTTCAGGCTGCACCTATTGAATCATTGGTCACACTCGTTGATTATATTTCATTTAAATACCCCCACCAGGAAATAGTGCCAAAATCGGGTCTTTATTTAGAATAACTGAGGGCATGTTGATGAAAATTGCAAAGCCAGTGGGCTGTAGCATCAGGCAGTGTTAGTGGATATTAAGGCTGATTTAAAGGGGGGAATACAAAGCCACAGCAATGTGCAAGCTAGCCTTATAGCAAGGGTGAATCAAAATGCAAAACAGTGTTGGTGTTTAAGGTCGAATTTGCCTATGCTAAGCATTGCAGTTGAGAATGTAACACTGCTAAATTTGTATTAGGAAATGAGAAAAGAGGGTTATTGAGAATTTTTTATGTCCATTGACACTTACCATGTATTAATATGTAGTGTATTAAAAATGGAGCACTAAATCAACATGCCTACCAAAGACAATAAAATAATTTCTGCATTCATGTTACTTTTTTTAAGGTTTTAAGGTTTAAATATAATGTTTTAATTTAGATCTTTTTAAATGCGGCCAGTAACAAGGGGAAATATAGCAAAACAAAAAATAAATATTTTCTTTAAAAAAGTGTGCTTAAAGTAAATAGATCAAATAAAAGGATAGTCATAGGTAGCTAACATTACAATAAAACAACTTGGCAATTTCAGTAAAAATCTAATTGTTTGGGCCTAGATTAATACCTAACAAGTTAGCTAACCCGCAACCACTAACTAGCAAGTTACAAATAGCTTTGTGATTACACCCACCAGTCAAGCCCATGTCTTACCTGCACAGTGTTTTTCCCTGTGACTGATTATTCCATCAGAAATCAATCACTTAAGTGACCACGCGGTTTTAGATGTTTTTATACATGTTAACCTATTTGAGACAGTGTTTGAATGCAGTTTGATTTACCAGAATGGCCAACAATTACCCTTCCTAAAGATTCAGATAACTTTTTGAAAAATAAGCATAACAGTATGGTTCTTATCACCAGAAAGCTTACAAACAAATGTATACAATTTCAGTACATTTGGTCCAAAGTATTTCATATGCACATGAGGTGATTTGTCATCCTTAATTTGCAAAAAACACGTGAACTTATTTTTCATTTTTGATACGTTATAGGGTATCTTTACATCTCCTGAAGTTTTCATGTTGTGCCTGCTGTTGGTTGAGCAACAGAAGACTTATATATCAGTATTCTTGGTAGCTGGAGAATTATGTCAATTTATTGCTTTCCAGGCAGCTAACAAATACATGAGGAGGGAAAGCATTTGAATGCCGTCTCTCGTGCACCGTACCAAACCACCTGGCTGATTCTGTGACGCTCTGAAAAAAGGGCCAGGCCTAAATCTGTTGAAGATCTAAATCAACAAAACTCCTATGTTTCAGCAGATTTGTTGCATATGAATCAGGATGCAATGCACACATGAAATAAATTATTTATGGTTTATGCAATTGCAAGTATTATGTCTATGTGAATGCTGCTTAAGAACACGTGCATGTGCTCTAGCTGCAGCCTGTCCTGTCCTCCCTGGGCTGGCATTCAACCCGTCTTGTAATTAGGGGGACAAGTACTGAAGCAGCAAGGCTTCTCTGTTACTGTTCTCTATTGTTATCTATTGGTGCTGATTTCTTCTCTCTTGTTCCACTCCCCTTTGAGTAATGTTCACACAGCATAGACCTGCTCTGCCTACAGACATAATTTGCACACGTTACACAATTCTGAAGTGCCTGTCAAATATTTAATTGTGAACTGTAAGGGCGATAGATATGTGTATTCTTTCCATCCAAACAGGAAACAATTAAGTAAAAAAATATGCAGTAATAATATTATTCACTGTACACCTCTTTCTGAACATTGGTATGCTGGCCGATTGCATACTAACATTACGAACTTGATAGAAATGGAAAATTCTAGTTTTGACCCATCCAAAATAAAAATAAATAAAAGGATATTATCATGAGGTGTAGCTCATAATAACATGAAAAAGGTGGTAAATTATATATTTTTCGATATGCTCTAGTCTAGCTAAATAAAAAATGGCCCATCCTGGTTAACGCACCAGTGGTTTGCTGGTATCAAATTCAGGCAATGTTATTCAGTGTATTTTTGAATTAGCAACATGATAAAGAATTTACTGAAATGAGACACACTTGAACAGGTCAGTTGCATGTGCCATCATTTCTGATTTCCTGGTGATTTGTCACATGGTACAGATTTATTATAGTTTTTCCATGTATTTTCATAAACATTTCCATGGAAAATTATTTTGAACTGTTTTAGTCATTACAATTCTATCAACAGTTAGGTCCCTTCTACTTGCACTTATAATAAAAAAAAAAATTATTATTATTATTGTCATTATGTAATGATATACAGATTGTCAAAGTAGCAATAATATTATTCCTGTTTTGAAAGCAGAACTGCACACATGATTGCAGATTTGTGCTCATACTTTCAAGACCTTTTCAATGCCTTCCTGGCCTGGGATTAATATTACTCCCTCATCTTAATTTCTTTGCAATAATTTCTTCATAAAGAGGGTAAAAGTCAAGCACATCTAGCTTGTGACACGTCCATTCCACTAGATAATTACCATAAGGAAATAGATGCTTTAGTGTGCAAAGGATTTAATTTACTCTGACATCCTGCTGCATAATGCATTCCAAAAGAAAGTGGGATTCTGAGTCTCTGATATAAAATTTGACTATTTAATGTGATTACTAGTCTTGAACGCCTTTGACTTATTTAAGTGGTTAATCTAATCATGACTTACATGTTGTTTAAGACCCTAAGTCAGATCTGAGTGCTGCTTAAAGATGCATGAAATAAGAAACAGGGAGCACCGTCTGTTCATTAGTAGGTATATTTTGCTTAATGCTATTATGAGACGATCGATGCCTTTTCATTAGTGTACCATCCATAGAATTCTAAATCCCCATATTTCCTTCTTACATTAAAATAATTTGCTTCAGGAAAATGTAGTTTCATAGTTAAATTAAATGTAAAAAATTTAGCTTTCAACAGTGCATTTGTTATGGGCAGCAGTGTACTGTATTTGTGTGGGAGCTGGGTTTGTAATTCAAAGGCTATTGGTTCAGTTTCCAGCTGTGACTGTTGAGCAAGGCACCTAACATGGACAGCTTCAGTGAAATATCCAGCTGTATAAATTGATTGTATGTATTTTGCATGTAACCTGGATAAGCACATAATGTAAATGCTGAAATAAAATGTGTTATTATCATAGCATACAGGTATGCAGAGCAGTTTGACATATACACTCACTAAGCACTAAATTAGGAACGCTTCTACACCTACTTATTCTTGCAATTATCTAATCAGCCAATCGTGTGGCAGCAGTGCAATGAATACAATCAGGCAAATACGGTCAGGTGCTTCAGTTAATGTTAACCATCAAAATGGGGGAAAACTGTGATCTCAGTGTTTTCGACCATGGCATAATTGTCGGTGCCAGATGGGCGGGTTTGAGTATTTCTGTAACTGCTGATCTCCTGGGACTGGTAATGCATTTATGGTAAACGCATAGAGCCTGGGGTTCAAATCCTATCTTGGACTCAGGCAAAAATCTATCTTTTTCCATTGGCGCCGTGACCCAGATCTGGGTGTGTCATAAAGAAAAAAGTGATTATTTCAGAATTTAAAATTGTGGGGAAGTTAAAGGGGGTTGAGTGTAGCATGGTTAGTTCAGCTAGTTCGCTAGGAAAGCGAGGCCCGTAGCAGGTTACTGCAACACTCCCTGATGACATAACCCTCAAATTCAAAAGAAAGATGTTGCCCTTGGCTAGGGGTAATTTCATTTTTAACTGACTGGTAACGTGTTTGTCCAACAAATATTTGGGTGCGGTGAGAGGCAGGGTTCAAATCCCACCTCAATGGACACAGTTTTCACAAATCTTGAATTAATTTCTTTGTCAGGCTCAACCACCAAAAACTATATCACTACTGGCCAATTTGTAAATGTTTGCACACACTATTTCAAAACTGATACATATAGGCTAAAATTCAAGAAAATAACAATTTGCTAAGCCACAAACACTACATTGAAATGCATTCAAAACCTTAAAATGTTTTCATAATAGTTATAGAAACAAATAGCTGATTGAAGTTGATGCAGATTGTTCCATTCAATATCAAATTCACAATCACACCTGATTCAGTTGGAGACCTTCCCAGGTGTTAAGAGAATTAAGAGAATTTGGAATGATTTTGTTAAAGAGAGACCCAGGAAAAATACAAAAGTGGGTGAAAGAGGAAGTCAAATGGCTGAATGATAGTTCTTCTGTTCTTCTCACTCACTAGCCTATTAATATTCTCTGTCTTCGTATGTTTTCTTTTGTTATGTTTCTCAGTTCATCACTCCATTCTATTTTCCTTTCAATCTTGTATCTTCATCTTCCTATCTGTTTCAGTTCACTAGTCCATTGTAAAATGAATCAATAGACAAAAATAGTATTTTATAACATGACCTACGATGACATTCGTTAGCTAGCAGTGGTGTGACGCTTACATCAATTACTTTTACAGTCGTTCATCCTTCCGATGACGCTGAACAATTGCAAAAAATGACATCTGCTGTCCGAATTCATGGTTTATTTAATAACCTATTTAGGGCACTATATGGACATTCACTAGTTAGGGATTAGTAATTAGTGAATATTGAGCCATTTCAGACACAGCCAATATCATAGCTAACTTCTGGAGTTGAGTCTTACTTGAGTGGTGGAGAAAAGTTACAAGGCCGGAGTAGGCTCCGGCAGCCCGCCCACAGTTACAATCTCATTGGCTGTCCACAATGTCAATCACAGGAGTGTGGACTTATGTTTTTATAAGTAAGTCGAGAAGCTAGCAAACAACTTTTTGCACACAGCGAACACTCAAAAGATTGGGGGCTAGTCAAAAAAGATTCCTGGCTGAAGCCCTGGAAGCCCAATGCTGGTGACACCACTGCAGCTTGTGAAGCAGTGTTTTTCAAATTTTTCTTATTTTTTATTTTTTTCCACTTCTGGGCCTATAACTTCTGTTTGGACTGATGAAAACTCTTGAAAATGTGCAGGCCTATTAAGAATAGTGGCCACTACATTCTATAATAAGTTTCCCGGTTGGCCAGTTGGTGGCGCTATAGTGTTAATTCTAAATTTTTCTATTTAAACGTTAATAACTTTTGAACCATTTATCCAAGAAAGACGGGAGTGAGCTCAATCGATTCGGTTGCCCAAGCTGAACAAAACAGCCATTGGGTTATTAAAGTGCGTCTGGTTAGATTTTTTTTCTATTATTAATTTTATGTGAAACGCTTAAACGACATCTCCTCCAAAGCCAACTGATCGATTTGCATGCAACTTGGATTAAAATGTTCAGAGGCACTTTAAAAGTTATAAAACGTTTCTATGTCAAAACTTCTGCCTGCTGTGATAAATTGATTGTGGGCGTGGCCAAGTTTAAAACGGCAATAACTCATGACTGTTTTCATCAATCCTAATGAAATTCGGTACACTTGTGCAAACTTTTCATATTGCTCAAAGCGCTGGTCTGTCAGACCGGTCCCTTAGTTAATGGTGGGGTCTGGTGTGTCTGTTGAGACGTATCGGTCTGCCGGTGACTCCCAAGTGCTGAGGTGCTCGGACCCCGGGAATTGCTGCTCACAGCTATATTTATTATTATTAATTGATTATTATTATTATTATTATTATTATTATTATTATTATTATTATTATTATGATCATGATTATGATTATTATAATTTTGATAATAATAATACAATGCAATGCAAAAGGAGCTAGTTTATCTGTACAGTTACTTGACTTTAGATTTAGTTTTTGGAAAACAAATTCATTCTTATTTTCCTCTGTTTAAGTAACGCTAGTGCTCTCCAAACATAGCCATGTGGACTCTAGCCAGATCAAAAACATTCAGTCGTGTCAGTGACTCACACTGAAACAACGTTATAAATAACGTGTTGTAACGTGGCTTGGTTCCATGATGAGGGACTGACAGAGTGAAGTTCAAACTCAACCAATTGGTTTAATTTGGTTAACTTTTTCTTTACAAGTTAAAAGCACTTTCTTATTTGAAAACTCATTACATTACATTACAAGGCATTTAGCAGACGCTCTTATCCAGGACAACGTGCAATGAATATAATTTATTACTCCAAACTAAGCAATTAAACATTTTAAAGCAAAATACTAACACTATTGCTATGATCTATAAAATAAAACATTTTACATTTATTTTGACTTGTAAGAACTAATGACTCTTAAGCAGTGAAACATTTTGCAAATAATTACAATTAATGAAACATTCGCAAAATAAAAAGAATAACAAAATCAATACAAATGGGTTAAAATTTCATGAAAAAAAGGGCATGAAAAAAAAAAAAAATATTACATTATACAGTACATTTTGCTTGGGTTAGAGCAGGTGCTGCGTGTCCCTCTAGGGGGGTGGACTATGTGATTAGTGGTCCACCCCCATTTCTCTCTTGCCAGGGTCTTGTTTTTCCTGAAGTCTACTACCACTCCGTCTTGGATGAGGTTTTGGATCCTCCTCCAGAGAGTGACCATGTCTACGGATGTTTTTTGATAGACTTTGATGTTCCTTATCCCACAGGACCTGCTTGACAGTGTTCAGGATCCTCCACTGATGCTGGAGCTGGATTGTCTTGCATCTCCCCGGTGGACCATAGTGATCGGTGAGGACCTCAGCAGGAACCTGCTCAGGGAGACAGAGGAACAAACAAGGCCCCAGACCTGCCTGGCTACAGAGCACTCCCAGAACAGGTGGTGATGCACTGAGTCAGTGCATCCATGGGGGACATTGGTCAATGAGGGTCAAGTATTGGCGGTACATAAATGTTCATGTGGCAAGACGCCTATGGCAGTCATCCAGGCAATGTTTTTTTTGCTTATTTGCTAAACACTTAAGCGTTACATTTTCCCAGATGACTTGCAGGTCCATGGTCAGCCCACCCCTCTGGGGCATAATGGTTTGGACAGTTTGACAGCTCTATGAGGTTAGGCTAGCCCTTGACAGACCCGCCCTGAAAGCAAAGTCAGGTCCTGATAGACATAAGGGTCCCAGCTATATGGAATGGTGAAGTCCAGCACGCCCAAGCCCATTGCCCTGAGGAAGGGGGTGGCATATTACCTGGCAAAGGTACCAGAGGCCTTCCCTTTGTTTTGGATGAGGGCAGCCAGACTCCCAGCCCCCATTCCTCTCCTCTTCGAGGAGGGTGTCTCTACTGAGTTTTTCCATGTTACTCCCCAAGACAAAGTGAAAGGCCAACTGTGTAATGAGTTTACTGGTGGCCTTATCGGGGGGAAACACCGTCCCCACATATAGAAGAATGGGAAGGACAATTACCTTGAGGACAAGAATCTTACCCGTCAAGTGCCGTGTACTCCAGCTCTGGGTTTTATTTTTGACGAGCTCCCTCCCAGCTCATCACTCTCTTTCATCAGCCTGGAAGGTCACCATCAGGACCTTGATGGTATTCCATGCACAGGGAAGGAAATGATTAGCAGCTCACTCCAATGGGCAGACAGAAACAGTTCACTCTTCTCCCTGTTGACCAGGGTGCCAGTGGCCTCACAGAAGTTGTCCAACACCTTGGTGGCATAAGCGATGGAGCGACTATCTGTGGCATTGATGGTTATGTCATCCATGTACGGCAGTACCTTTAGCCGCTTGCCCTTTGCCCCTAGCCATGGGTAGACCTCCACGCCTGGGTTGGCCCTGATGGCCTGGAGGAACGGCTCAAGGTAGATAACGTACAGGAGAGATGCTAGAGGGCACCCCTGCCTGAACCCCTGTCCAGTAATGTTCATTTTCTCTAGCACTCTTTCCATGACTCACCTGGTCAAATGCCTTCTCCTGGTCGAGGCTGAGAAGGCACAAGGGGGATCTCCGCTCCTGGGAGTGGAAAATGTAACCCCTCATGAGGAGCAGGTTGTCATTTATGGACCTCCCCTGCATACTGCAGGTCTGGTCCAGTCCAATCACCGATGATATGAGGCCTTGGAACCTTCTTATCAGTGCCTTCGCCATGATCTTATAATCGACTGAGAGGAGGTTGATTGGCCACAAGTTATGGCGGTCCCCCTTCTTTGGGACAAGAGCTACTGAGCTCTGTCTCAGTGAGGTGCCTAACCACCCCTCCCTGTACGCAGCCCTGAACACTTCCGTCCTTCAGGAGATCCCAGTAACCTTGGCAAAACTCAGCTTTTTTTTTTTTTGCCAGTGCTTGATTATGGTGTTGTTTTGTACATGCATGCATCCTGTCAATGCTTCCATGTGATCAACATTGTTTATTTATTTAAAATTGTATTGTGCATTGTGCCTTGTATGATCGGGTTGTTTGACCGGTACTGGTCACTTATATCCTTATTTATAAGGCAATTCTCTGTCTTCTTCCTTCGTATCTATGCATTTATATATTGGAGAAAAGTGTTGGAAGTTATTGTTTACGTTCACAGAATCTTTTTATGCTGTCTGTTCCCAATGCCCATATGGAAATGGGAAAAGGGGCCTTTAGGTATTCTGCTCCTTAGAAAATGTTGCGAAAGGACACTAAACTTAAGGAGTGGGTCTCATTAGAAGCTTTTAAATCCCATATGAAGGATTTAGAGGTAAACTCATAAACATAAGTTTAATTGACTATTGTAACCATGCTTGTTAGTTAACTTTGTGCAATTTGCTGTTTGTGGTTTGTATTAAATGTTTTTGTTATTATTTGTGCTGCTGCCTGTCTTGGCCCAGGCTCTCTTGAAAAATATGTGTTTAATCTCAATAGGACATTCCTGGTTAAATACAGGTTAAATAAAATAAAACAACCCCAAATTATAACCCAGCATGTCAACCCAGCAATGCACTTACAGAAACAATCCAGAATTTCTGAGAGTGAAGAAGATACTATTTTAGAAATCACTTTCTTTCATTACAGCATAAGAAGCACTCTACTTCTTATGCTGTGAAATAGCATCATGAAGTCACTAATTTTGAATACCATTTATTTTTAAAACAATATTCACTAAAAGCTTCACTTGTAATAAGATGAACTTAATAAGATAATTGTTTAATGAGAGGATTGAGAAGAGGTGATCACTTGGAACTGAGAAGACAGGACTACTGGTATATATAAAAAAATATTGGGGAAACTGTATTTTACATGGGCAAACTACATAAATTGACTGGCATGCACTCAAGGATATATCATATTTATATTTTACAGTCGGGCGGCACGGATGGTGCAGTGGGTAGCACTGCCGCCTCACAGCGAGGAGGTCCTGGGTTCGAATCCCCGTCGGCCGGGGCCTCTCTGTGCGGAGTTTGCATGTTCTCCCCGTGTCTGCGTGGGTTTCCTCCGGGTACTCCGGTTTCCTCCCACAGTCCAAAGACATGCACGTTAGGCTGATTGGAGAGTCTAAATTGCCCATAGGTATGAGTGTGTGAGTGAATGGTGTGTGTGCCCTGTGATGGACTGGCGACCCGCCCAGGGTGTATTCCTGCCTTTCGCCCAATGTATGCTGGGATAGGCTCCAGCCCCCCTGCGACCCTGTTCAGGATAAGCGGGTTCAGATAATGGATGGATGGATGGATATTTTACAGTCAATTGGGTGTCAATTGGCAGTTTCTAATTCTAGTCAATACACCAAATTTGAGTGTCTATTTCAACAGAATTAGGGTAAATTCTGAATTTAAATCAGAATTTCTGAAATTCCAATTCTGTTCATAGATTTGAATTTGATTTGAAAAGGTTGACAGGACATGGGATTTGAATGAAAGGAAATCAATCATGAAATCGCAATGCCTAATTGACATGTATCACTTTAATCATTGTTTAGGCTGACATACTTTTATAAGGTCCAAGTCTTTCCTTTTGAACTATGAAAGAGCAACATGTATTTTGTCATTCAATTCTTTACTAATTCAATTGTATTTCCTCTAATTAAATTAAAAATTCTAATTCTACACCCTGAAGGTTTTTAAAACCTTCAAAACCTTTAAAAAATAAAAACCAAATTGACAGAAATTAATATTATATATATTTAATCTGTGTGTCTCTGGGGTATATCGTCCTGTTGAGCCTGAATGTGCTTGTTAATATGTGCTTGTGCTGTGTCATTGGGATGTGCTCCTATCTCCATGACAGGGAAGGGCACGAAACTCTGCTCAGAGTGATTGGGAGAGAGAGGACTGCTGCGTCACTACTACTATTCCTCAGCCAGGCATGAGGAACATGGTAGAGAGACTCGCACTGCTGTTTCCAGAACATGGTAGACAGCTCAGACACTGCTGTTTCACAGTAGGAGATACCATACTGTTGTTTCAGTGTCGCAGAAACATGTGAATCAGCTGAATTCATATGTATAAGTATTCTCACTTTTCCATAGCTGGAGTTTCACCTCACACATGCACACAGAGTGAATGTGGTGCTCCTATGAAGATAAGAGCTGTGTCCTCCTTTACATGACTCAGCACCCCTGACCTGCTGCTGTTCCACAGATAATACAGCCTAGCAGTTAAAAAAAAAACAAGGAACACCGGAAAAGTGTCTCATTGTACCAGAAATGTATTTAGAAACATAATGACCAGATGGGACAGAAAAGAGCCAATTAAGTTCAGGTGATAAAAAAATTAGATTACTTGTATAAATATAATTCACAAAATGTATCTTTGGTTTGTGCCAAAGCACTTTGGCATCTTATTCAGAAAATGTCATGGTGTGCTCATATGTTCAATGCTCACAGCATTACAGATTAGATTATACAGCAAAATTTGAGTGTATAATGTGAATCATAGGCAGTGAAAAGATCACACATTTTGCATTTGGAGATTTTAACAGCACTTAAAATATATTCCATATATATAAATATGCCTGTTTTGACATTAGATAAACATATGTTTTATGGTTACACAAACTGACTAAAATACCGTATATTTACTCTGTCTTGGCATATGCCCATGATGGCTGAAAAGTTTCAAAACAGATATAGTATATAATTCAGTTCTGGCTATATGCTGGTGTATGTAGTTATATAATTGTCACGTTCAGTCCGGTGGGAAATCGGATTGTCTCGGCCATGCCTGCTGGTGGAGAGGGCACATGCACCTGGGTTGCGTTAAATAATCATTCCAGATACTTAGTGTGCTCATCTCCGCAGTGCATGGCCAAGACCGGGAGAGTACTCCAGAGTGGCAGTTTTATGTGGTGGATTTATTTTATTTTATTTATCCTGCAGTTGAATGAGCGGAAGAGTATGGCGGGCTGAACAGTGAGCTGGAAGGCTGTCACTTGGTTATAACTTCTTTTGCATTTCTTATTTTTGTTTATCACGTTAGTTTTGTTAGGGAAAATACTTTTTATTATTTCTTTTGTGTTGGTGTTGGCACTTTCTCCCTCTCCCTGTGGCAAACAATGGCAAACATCCCGGGAGTGCCACATTTCTCTCCCAGGGGAATCACATGGCAGGTAAAAATCAAATAAATCTTAAATCTTGTATATGAAATAGTGTTCAGATTGCCAGCATCAACTTTTAAAAAGGTTGCATATAGTAAACAACATGGATAATGATCTACTGTATGGTTTGTATTTCAATACATTTTCTGTCATGTTTCAATGGATTTGACTACATAAACAGTTGAAAATTGCCACTTAGCACTGTAAGGAAAATAATAAAAAGGTGTAAAACATACTTGCCAGGAAGTGGATGCAAGTACATATTATCCCCAAGGATGGTAAGGAAGATGGAAGCACCTCATGCCTACTGTCAAATATGGTGGTAGGTCATTGATGATTTGGAGATGTTTTGCTGCCAATTATTCAGTGCCACTATTTAAGATCAATGGCACAATTAATTCAACAAAGGACCAGGAAATCTTGGCAGAAAAACTCAGAAAATCCACTGTCCTTCCCAGATGAGTTTGTATGTTTTGGATCATGAGTAGATCCCTTCTTTCTCCACACTTTGGCCTTTTCATCACTTTGGTAGAGGTTAATCTTAATCTTATCAGTCCATAAAACTTTGTTCTCTGTACTTTGTGAATTGTGAATTGTAATCTTGCCTTCCGATTCTTACTACTGATGAGAGATTTGCATTTTATGGTATAGCCTCTTTATTGACTCTCTAAATCTTCTTCGAATGATTGATTGAGATACCTTCACCCCTGCCCTGTGGAGATTGTCTGTGATGTCACTAACTGATGTTTTGGGGGTTTTCTTCACAGCTCTCACAATGTTTCTGTCATCACCTGCTGTTGGTTTCCTTCGCTGACCTGTTCGATTTTTTTTTACTCAGTACACCAGCGATTTATTTATTTTTCAGGACATTCCAAGTTGTTGTACAAACTATTGTTGTACTCAACGATTTCCCCTCTTGGCCTGCTTTTCTCCCAAAGAGAGCTCTCTGGTCTTCATATTGGTTTATCTTTTCTAACACAAATCCAGTCCACACAGGCAAAACCCAAGGCTAAAACCAAGTATGTATTGTTTAACCAATCAAAACAGGACAAATCTGGGCCATAGGAAACATCTGTCACCTTTGCTCACTTAAAAATTGGGTGGTGTGATAGAAAGGTGATATTTTCAAAATATAAATGTTTAACAAATCTAGTTAAAAATACCAGGAAATAAAAGCTGAAATTCAGCTCTGACATCTCATTTAAATTTTTTGACCTCAAACTCAATTGTCTTCAGTGTACCGAATTGACCTGGAAGTTCCAATACTGTACTGGACTGTATATCGAAGAGTAGCAGTTCTTAATAAAACCACAGCAAACAAACAAGCATAAATGCATAATAAATGTACAAAAGATATGTTTCAATATTATATTAGTGATAGGACATTTATTAATTTTTTGTGTCAGTAGTTAGAGGACCTGAATGTTTTAGCCACCACAGTTGAACACTTACAGTCTTCACAGTGGGATGTTATTTATTTAATCTTTTTTTCCAGGGCAAGTTGATGCTAAGATGGACTATTGCCCTCCCTAAAGATTTAGGCAAATAATTAATAATCATGATTTATTTTCATGTGTAAGCACTATATGAAAAAGTGCTTACATACAGTATGTATAATGAAATATTTTTCACTTAGGACTTAGTTATGGATCTTTATGGATATCTAGTAAATAAAGTATAAAAATCTAAGTGTGATTTACTCCTTAAATGCTACTTAAAAAATAAGTAACACTATCCTGTCATCCTGACAGTTTATTAACAGCATGGTATTGAAAATATGTCAAATTTTGTTTAGCTTGCTGTGACTCACAGAGTAACTATGTCAATGAAATGTCATCAACTGACCAAGATTCTATATGTAGAATCAATGGTGACAGTTCAACCTCATTGGAATTTCAGAGTAACAGAAATTATGTTTCAACATACTTCATTTTTACAGCGTTCACAGACCAGAATTAAAGAGATGGCCTTGACTGTGGCAACTGTGACCGGCAGACCACACAAAGCGAAGCACAGTTAGCCCGCACAGGGACTGGGGGTTTCAGTTGGAAGGGTAGCTGCACTATAGTAACTTTGGTTCCTCAGGTGCAGGTTGTCTGCCTGTGCACTTGATAGAGCCCTCTAATTCAATGACGGCGCCACTCAGCAAATGAAGAGCAGAATGCAGATTGTTTATGTTTCAGGGCACGATAATGTGCTTCCTAAATTGATAGGGGGCTTGCAATAATGGGATGGACTTAGACCTACTGTATGTATTACTGTCCAAGTGGGTATGGACATAATTTCAAATTGAATATGTGCTTCTCATTGTGAATCATGTTGCATGGCTTTATGACTACAAGTGAGATTACTAAATTGCAGAAACAATGAAAATGTTTAGTTTTTAAAATATCTGTGAATAATTTATTCATAAAGGACAACTATTTTCCTCAGTAACATTATTCTCTGTCCTTTGGAAATGTTTGATTTGGATGGCTTTTTTACATCCATGCTCTCTCCATTAACTTCTTTGTTTCACAATGCCGAAATAATTGTCAAAGACAATGTGAGCTTTTCTCATAGCTTTCAAGCTTAACCTCTGGCAGCAGAAAGAGCTCCTCTCTCATAGAACTACTATAGAGATCAACATAGTTCATGTGAAATATTTTCACAGCCAGTGAAGAACAGTAAAAATCTCTTATTTGCATAAAATCTGTTTTGTTTTTCACCTTTTAATTCAATTGAAATTTTACTCGATAATATTTTATCTCTTTGTAATAGTTCAATTTGGCCATAATGATGCTAGTCTTGTGGATCCATACTACTAGTAATTAATTTACTATCAAATTCAGCTGAAAAACTTTTCAAGTTTGTAAAAAATATCTGTATTTTAATATAAAATGAGATATCAATGTCATATATCCAGCCAAATTGTGTAATATAAAATATGTTTTAAGCACATGGAAATACATTTTATATTATTATACTATAGTATTATGGCCTAATTCTATTTTGAGTGCAAAATGTAACTTAAGAAGAAGTAAACTATTTTCATAAATCTACCTTTGAAAAATGGACAGTAATATCAGAAATTTTGGATTAAAAACTAAACGACCTGAAAATCTTAGTTTGGCTTAGCGTAATATAAGTGAACTGTGAAATGTACCCAAAGGCTGAATCTTGTATAAAATATAATTGATTAAAAATGGCACAATTGTTTTGTGCAAATGTACTTTGATTTCACAGCCTGAACAGTGAATGACAAAGTCACTGGTTGGAGCATATTATTGTCTATACACCAATATCATATGATGCTAAAATGCATATTTGACTTAATGCAAGAGTTTACTACTCTTTTAAGGAAGTAAAATGCATTTTGATTATTACAGAGTTCCAAAAACAAATGTAATTTGACTGATATGTTTTGAAGCAATAGAAAAGAAGATACAATACTAGACTTTTTCTGCAAAGTACCATTTACAATCTAGGGCAAAGGTTATCATTATTGGTATTCCATGCCGATACCCCCAGTTATAATCCATTGCAAATATCAAATTATCTACAGATCAAATACATTTCTTATATAATGCTGTAAAGTATAAGTAAATAGTTTTGATTGTGAAAAGTCATCTTGCAGCCATTTTGGTGATTTGGCAATGTAAAGCAACGCATATAACTTATGAATGACATGATTCCTTGATATATATACTTTTTAATCTGAACATTACTGAAGATTATTGCATGTTACATGGTGGAAATTTCTCTTTTGATTCTAACTGTGAGCAGAGCAGAGTGTTTGAAGGGGAAATTATAATATAGAGGGGGAAAAGCAGCCATATTAACATAAGTATTTAGTCCAAACTGGATAAATGCTGGTATATTTTCTTTCCAGGTCCGTTGAGCATCGTATCTCGTACAGTGGAATTACGTTCGGACGCTCGAGCAGGTGAGAAGAGGAGAAGAGTGAGTAACCCCCCCCCCCCCCCCCCCCCCCCCCATTCCACTCTCCCTCATTCAGAAATATATAAATAAATAAATTAGTGGTCCAGTCTCCTCGCTGGCTCTATCCTCTCTCATGCTTGGCTGCCAGTGATGGTCTACTGGGTGTCATCTTTTATTGGCATGATACAAAGCAAGTGCCAAGGGCTGCGGCTCCTATTTTCTGAGCAAATTCGACCTCTGGATAAAAGCTTGCAAAATGCCTCGTGCAGAAATTTAGAAATGTTAGGCTGGAACGAGGAAGTGGAGTGGAGAGGGGAGGGACCGAGGGCACAGTTCCACAGCGCTGCCGCGGCGGTACGAACTTCACCACATGGAGAGAGCTGGAAGAGCTTCATATTGCAAACTCAAGGAATAGCAGGTAGAGTACCATTCACGATGCTTTTAATTCCAACATAATAAGAAAACATAATTGGCGTACATGATTTTCTCGAAAAGAAGTAGCAAACCAACTTTCCGAAGCACTTTTGCGGAGCGGAAAAGATGTGTCCTAATTTTTCAAGCAGGTGTACAAACGGAATTTATCCTGTGAGATTAGAAACGTCGAGACGTCAATCGACAACATGTTGATGGTTTTTCCTCCCCAGAAAAGTGGCTTGTCATGTAATTGAGTCTTCTTACAAATATGTAGACTGAATTTAATAATGGAGACAGTCTGATAATTTCCATGGAAGCTAAAGGAATTCTTTCCTCATATTCCTAAAGCCAGTAGAACAAGCGGTTTTAGTGATTACATACACTCTGCAGTACATATACGAACACTGGCATATGTTCTTTCAACGTACCCTCAATCAGTAAAGTTGGCTATATTTAAAATTAAATTCAGCTTTCTGGCCAGACGGAAGTTTTCTTGTCGCTTTCGATTGGCTGGACACCTGTTGAAAGAGCGCGCATCCATCCTGTGAATACGTCCTCACATTTCTGAACAAAACAAGAGGATATTGAAAATTAAATGATAATGTAGCAATGCACAAAGTTTAAACGTTTAAATAATTCGTAGAAAGTTTGAGTATAGTTACAGGATAAAAATAAACAGTTTTTAACGTGTAGCCTATTATTATATTAGCCTACGTAATGTTAATGTTAAATTATTTTCATGAATACCTATCTTTCAAGCACGGTGTTTCTTAGAATGAATCCATCTAGTGTAGCTACAACTTTAAATACTTGGTTGTGCATAAGTTTTTCCCCTCATAAAATGGACTGAAGAATAGAAAACCTACTGTAACGGAACTAGGCAACTGAAAGCTCGATAAAGTATGCCTTAATCGGACACTGCGCCGTGCATTGAATCGTGCACTGAAACATGGATCCTAAAGTAACCAATTAAGTGTATTTTATATGTGCACTGAAACATGGATCCTAAAGTAACCAATTAAGTGTATTTTATATGTTGACGACCATAAGTGCACTTCGAGACGTTTTGTGTTTTGTTAAAAAAAGTAATTATAATATTATAAATATATATATTTTTTTTATATATATTTTTTAACAAAACACAAAACTTCTCGAAGTGTAATTATGGTCGTCAACATATAAAATACACTTAATTGTATATATATATATATATATATATATATATATATATATATATATATATATACAATATATATATATGTGTGTGTGTGTGTGTGTGTGTGTGTATGTAGGCTGTATATGATGCCTATTATACTTAACCGCATAATTCAAATAATAATTACCTTAAAATGATTTTCTGATAGATCGATCACTTGTTGACTAGCATCAGATTCGACGAGAGTAGCTCATTGGAGATAGTTTACAAAAGTTTTTCGAAATTAAAATATCGAACTCATGCAACTAACCTGTTTTAGAGGAAACGTAGGCCAAACCTACATGATTACAAGAAAATCTAACTGGGCCCAGCTATAAAAAATGTACTAAAATATGAACTTTATATTGATGAAACATATAGACACGGTTTTTTACAGTATAGAATAACAGTTTGTAGAACACTAAAACCGATAGACATTAACAATAATAATAATAATAATAATAATAATAATAATAATAATAATAATAATAATAATGTTGAATTTGAAGTCAATAAAGAACGATCGTAATAATTGAAGCGATACGAGCCGAATTCTCATGTAATTAAATGTTTCCACAAAAGGTGTTTTGACAACTAAAGCATTTCATTAGGCTATAGACTGGCGCATGTCATGCCTGATGTTGTCAACTCATTATCATCAATATGTGCACAAATAAATTCAGAAAAAAATCCAATGAATATTATTATGCTCGACTGTTTTTTCTTAGAGTTATTTTCTTAGATGCTGTAGACATGATACATGTTACTAATATAGGCCTAATCTGAAATACATTTTTTTTTTTTAAGTGTCCCGCTCTTCGAGCACTGTACTAAGGTTTGACTAGATAAACATTGTTTTTAGCAGTGCAGGTAAGCACATTCCGTTATTGTCTCTCGGCTTCATTGTGACCTCCTTGACTATTCCATGCCTCAGTAACTCCTGCAATGAAAGGTAATAATTGCCTGTTATCTCAACTAAAGTTTTTTTAGGGGTTAAGAGGATGTAAAAAACATTCACTGACGGATACGCGAACGTTCCTCTGAAACCAATAGCTGAGTTGGTTGCACGAGAGAGCTAGAGAGAGAGACAGAGCGACAAAGATAGAAAGTGGGGCGGAGAACAGGGAAAACGGTACAATTCAGTCACTGAATTGTTTCCACTACACACCAGTAGCATGTAGCGATGTGTGTATCAGATGTGTTGGTTAATTGGTTTATGCCCTTACAAACCTAATTGGTTTATACCCTCACAAAACTCTCAAATCTGCCACAATATATAGCTTGCAGTCCAGCCCCAGCCGTAAAACCTACCTCTACTGATAACCATATGGATATGTCCACTACCACAACCATGTGGTCTGTCATAATATAAAGGGATGATTGCAGCAACATTTGAAAACAGGAATGAGTAATCATTCCCTTAGGTTACTTCACTTCCTTACCACTTCACTAAATCAATATAATTCTGTTTGCTGCACTACATTCACATGCAACATTTAATATATCAATATACTCAGACTTCAGATAGTTTCTACGGTTCGACTGCATCCCCTGAAAATATCAAAGCTGAGAAATAAAGTGAGGATATTTCATTTTGTAATGTCTCTTACATCTACATCATTTTATACCCTTTGTGAAAAAGAGATAAAAAAGGATGCACAGAAGTAACCACAACTGCAGATAATGGGCGATAATTTATTAGGCAATACTATTTTTCTTCTCAAAAACATAGATGCCAAATTTTTGGCACCCCTAAAGATTCTTTCAGGCAAAATCTAAATTAGATCTGGCTTTAAAAAATTTTCTCAGAACTGAATCACTTTCTGTTTTACTAGCATATAAAAATTAGATAAAACAAATGTAAAATCCCAGTCATCAATCACCACAGGGAAAGCCAAAGAATGGTAAAATCCAGAGAGACAGATGTTTGACTTACTGTGCACAAATAATTGGTACATAAATGTATAATTGGTGAACATACTGATAAGCATTGTTAGGGAAATAATCAAAGTTTTAAATATCTAGAACAGTTGAAAACTGGCCAGGAAGACACAAGTGTATGTGCTCCCCTCACACAGGGAGGCAAGGAAGAACCTAAGGATCACAGCTTAAGCATCTATGGTCTATGGTCAGCATCTATGGTCATAATGTCTCAAAACAAACCATAAAATGCTACCTCTATACCAACATGCTCTTTGGAAGAGTTGGATGGTGAAAGCCAAAAGTGCGATACAAAACCAAATTGAGGCAGGAGGATGGGAATGACAGCCGATGTAGCTACTGATTGCCTACATGAATGCGCTTCAGACATGCGTTCATGGCTTGCAATTGCGATTTCTATGTGAAACGCTCCAAAAAGAGCAGAGAAATCTATTTTACCTTGTAGATCTCAGTTTGTAGGTCGCAAATTTCGTGAAACAAGCCCCGGGATTACAGAGTTAGCGGCATAACTGCACTCCCAAATCTGGGACATGGGCCAAAGTAAAAAGAGCTGTTGTAGTTGTAACAGCACTTATAGTTATAGGCTTGATGAGGCACTGCTGTTGGCAAGTTGCTTATGATTTATTTACTTCAGTATATAGCTGTATACATGGATTGTATACGAAAATTCCTCAAGTTGCTGTTAATGTCTTCAGTTGTTGAATCTTGTACAATATTATGTTATGCAAGGGAACATAATCAACGTGTGTATACTACTGCACCACTTGATGTATATTGAAGAATGTGCATTTGATGTAATCTAAGTCTTATCCAGGCAATGTGTGTGGGCAGTGAATGAACTTATTTGAAAATGGGCTGTCCTGTCTTGATCAAATGTTTAACATGGCTGAAAGGTGACCACTGCAGTGTTGAACAAGGCTATACTCAAGGCTATATATCTTCCAAGCAAGAAATAGCTTTGCCCTTTTCAGCAATTTCTGAAGAATAACTGAATATCACAGTTGCTACAGGCCTGTGAAACTTAGAGACTTAGAGACATGAGAGAAATTACTTAATAAATATATTCATATCTATTCATGTCTTTTGTCACTGTTTGTGCAGAAGTTTTATCCAAGGCATTAAGCCTATGACATCCATTACTGAAAAATGTCTGTGCCCATGTATCCTTTCTGGAAGCATCTTTTATCAAATAGTTTTTAGGTTTTGTGTGATGCCATGGACCACTGTACTTTTTCGATTATAAATTGCCAGTGTACCTTAAGTCGGTAGGTCTATCAGTTTTTCTTCAGAACAGGCTTGCATGTTTATAAAGGCTGTGATGAGTTTCCAGAATTACACTAGGACACAAAACAGGTCCTACAAAGTGCTGTTGTAGGAGTGAGATAGCTTAGAGAGAAGTTGATCCTCTTTTTAAAAAAGAACATTTGTTCAGGTGCAACCTATTTTTAAGGCGTCACACACTGATTTTTTAAAACCATATTACCATACTCAATAAAAATGCTCACAATAAGGATAAAATTATTAAAAATATCTGTTTAAATGGAAAAAGAAAGAAACTATAAAGATTATCCAAATGTACCTATCGTATTATCGTCTGCTAGAATTTATTTGTGTCAGAATGTGTGTGCAGGTGTGTGTGTCTTTTTCTTCTCTTTGTACTTGGCCATGTGTGTGTGCTAGTGTGTGCGCATGTGTTTGTAGGACTCATACTCCTGCTGGTATGAAGTAGTTTCTGTTTAACGGACCTACTGTTAGCCACCCCCGCCCAGCCTGACCCTGTTTCTCACTCTGCACAGCACAGACCCCCCTATATTCAAGTGAACCCACAGCCCTCTTCCTGTCGATCTGCTCTCTGACTGCTCTGAGCCACAGGCTTGGCTCTCTTCTGTGTGACTGGAATTCCCCGGTGTGCTCTAGCCCAGCTCCAGGGTGAAAGCATGGCACATGCTAGGTTTTGAAACAGCTGGTAGCTGGTTGACCAGTTCAGACTAGCTCTATACCCAACATGGTTTGACCAGCTCAGGCTATGTTCTGAAACAGCAGGTAGCTGGAAATTTCCAGCTGGTCATAGCTGGATTTTGCACCACGGCTACTACATCTACATGCTCGGTACATGTAAGAAATCCCTTTACCTCATCTCAGAATGAGTGTTAGACACAAGCACCTCTGTTCACAGAGCAGCAGTCTCATTCTTGTTCAGTAAGCTTAATTCTGTCACACCTTATCCAATTTGAGGAAACAGGAAATATGCTTCTCGTAGTTTCTGTAATGTTCTCGTGCTGAAGAACACATGAAAATATATAGAAAATTTGATTTACTACTTTAGCAATCTTTTATGTTTCTCCTTGTCTGCATGCTACAGTATGTTAACAGTTCCATGTTCAAGTTCTAAGCTTGCTTTTTGCTGAAAGCCCTTAGTGAAAAGTAAATTTTATTCTTATGTATTTTTTATAAACACTCAGTGATCGCTTTATTATATCAGCCAGTCATGTGGCAGCAACTAAATGCATAAAAGCATGCAGATGTGGTCAAGAGGTTCAGCCAATTGTTTTTCAGATCAATTGTCAGAATCAGGAAGAAATGTCATCTAAGTGACTTTGACAGTGGAATGATTGTTAGTGCCAGACCGAGTGGATTGAGTATTTCAGAAACTGCTACTCTCCTGGGATGTTCGTCTCTAGAGTTTGCAGAGAATGATGTGAAAAACAAAAAAACATCCAGTGAGCAGCAGTTCTGCTGGCAGAAACGTGTGGTTAATGAAAGAGGTCAGAGGAGAAGGGCCAGGCTGGTCGAAGCTGACAAGAAGGTGACAGTAATGCAAACAACCACGCAGTGGTATGCAGAAGATACATACAACGCGTCAAACCTCTCAGTGGATAGGCTACAGCAGCAGAAGACTTAATAAGTCTAAAAATAAGTGTAATAAATACCTAATAAAGTGCTCACTGAGTGTATATTCTCTGGTTATTCCATGTTGAAATAGGGAAGGATATGATGAAATTGGGATTTAATTATATCACCTGCCTCACACTTTCAGTTTTACTAAACAGCTTCTTTTTTTGGATTTTTCCAAAGGCCTTGCAGTTTTAGTACAAACGGAAGCCCAAATACATTACTGTTCCCAATAGCACTTTGTGTTCCGACAAATTAGACTGTTAATAGCAACAAATAATGAGGCAGTTTCACAGACATAGATTAAGCCTAGTCCTAGACTCTCTTTGAATGAGAATTCTCAAAACAAAACTCAATTTAGTCCATGACCAAGCTTAATCTCCGTCTGTGAAACCGGCCCAAAGTGACTCTTTAACACTTGGTTTACAACAACAGAAATGGGTCAGCACTGTCATATAGCCAGCTATGTTTCTGATTACATTTGCGACTTTATCTATAGTTTTCCATTTGCCCCTCCCCCTTAATTCACAACAAACATCTGGAATGAGACTCTCTCTCCCCGACCTCCAGGGTCAGCTGCCGAAAGAACAACCAATCATACACCTCAATCTCCCGCAGTGGTACACAAATGGTGTCCTCTGCCGCAGGTCTTCTGCACCGCTAACCCCGCTAGTCTCACGCCCCTGTCCCCTGGTGCCTGCGGTCGAGCTGGTGCAGTCGCCCTCCTCAGAACATTGTGTCGCAACAGAAGGGACTGCTGCTTCCCACTGTTTGTTCCAAATCTGTGGAGCCATCTGTCAGTAAAACAGGAAGCTCGGGTTCCCCTTCTCCCTTGGGCCGGTTTCTCTATTTTAGGGAGCTTCACTTCTCCCTGCATGGCTCTCGGAGCCGGGCGCCTCCTCCGCCGGGGACTTCTTGAAGTGGCGGAGCAGGTCTTGGAGCCGCTGTCGGGGCCATCTGCTACGGGCTTCAGGAGGATATATTATTAATGTGGCCCGAGCGCTCCGCTGTCTGCTCAGAAATGCAGGCCTGGTTGGCCCAGGGAGATGGTCTTCAGCAAATTGCTTCTTCTTGTGCAAACTTCTTCATTTCTGTCCTGCCCCCCCTCCCCCCGCACCCTGCTCCTCCGTGTCTGCGTTTGTGATTGCTGCTTGCGTGTGTCAGGGCCCGGACGCCGAGGCTCATCGATGCATGTTCAGTAAATTAGAGAGAACACGGCGCGGATCAGCTAGGAAGAGCGAACAGCCGCATCGCCACTGACCCAGGGCCATTTAATTTTCTGCTTAATTTTGAGGCAGTCAGTTTGCATTTTTGGATGATTACGCGACAGGAAATTAACAATAAATAACAAATGTGCTCTGAAAGCCCGTTCCTACCCACCACCGCCTGCCCCAGAGTGTACCTCCGTCCGATTCAGGCCTTCCTCACCTCAAGCCCGTCTCTGTGGCAGAATTGTAATGAAGTGTCTGTAAACGCGGCGCGGTCGGAGGACCGCGACGTCTGCCAGCCTGCTGAAAGACTACCGGGGAAATGGGGAAAAGGGGGCGCTCCTTTAATCAACGGCGTTGTCTTTACATTATTGCGTTTTCAGCCACAGGTTAATTATACTTGAATGCATGTCTCTGTCTGAACACGTGTTTGTCTTTTTCCTGTTAGAATACCTGCAGCGAATGGAGACAGAGGAGGCTCACGAAATGACCCAGCTGTCAGGTGAGGACGGTCACCTGCAGAACGGCAAATAGGCGAGAGCCCCCCCAAAAAAAGGGCAATGAGATTGTGAGGCAAGAAAAGCCATCCTCACTTGGGTGCCCTGCTGAAAGCTCAAGCTTGGTTTTGAAACAGTAGCTGGTCGTAGCTGGATTTTACACCAGGGTGGAGCTTTCGTTTTGGCGCTTTTTCTTTCAGTCATCAGCAGAAAGCATCTTGGTTGTTGTTTGTGAAAACACCGCTGATTCTGTCCAAAGATGATACTGGGCATGTTGACCTTTGTTGTTGACTGAGCCTTTGAAGTTTGAGAGTGGAGGCTGATTTGGGGCGATAACAGGCAGCTGATAAAGCAGAAGAGAGAGTCAGGGAGAGGAGCACAAGAGACACGGCACACATCCTCTCCTGTGCAGCTGGGACAGCAGGAGGATGCAGATGCTGCAGACCAAATCATTTGTTATTTATCTGACACTTGTACCTAAATCAACTCACAGTTGATTAGACAAAGCAGGGGACAATCCCCCCTGGCAATGTGGAGTTAAGGGCCTTGCTCAACAGCCCAACAGCTACACTAGGCCTTGAACCATCAACCTTCCAGGTCCCAGTCATGTACCTTAGCCACTAGCTCTGCTTTCCATCCACTAAATTGGAATTTGAATTAGACTCACTGTTGATAAACAAAACAAAGTTAACACTGAGTTGTTAAAAGCCAATATCAATTTAACTGCAATTTAACCAGTATTATTTTGTTTAGCTCAAACCTTTAACTTCAAGTTAGCTCTAACACAGTTGAACACATACAGTGGAGATGAGAGTTGGTGTGCTTCATTTTTCTAGCAAGCAGGGAAAGCCCCGCTGCGAATGAGGCTTCAGAAGATCCAGACGACCCCATGGCTGTGCCAGAGGACCTGTCAGCCAGCTCCGGACAGCAGCACAACAATAAGCCGGATAAGGGACTCGGTGAGCAACATCTCTGTCTGGCACCATTTTCGTAGAACATTTACACTGAACAGGTCATCTCAACAAATGGACACTACAGGTATAGCTTAAAAGAATCTGCTTCACAAGGGTTCAGATATTTTCCCAAAACTCCCAAACTTTTTTCCCAACAAATTTTTCTGAAGACCACAGGTGCCCAAATTATTGCTACCCCTAATAATTATTGTAGATAAAATCAAACAAAGTGAAATTGTTTTACTTTTATTTAGTGTATCTCAGTCTAAAGGAACTATATTGTGTCATTCCATCACTTCCTGCTTCACTATAGTATAAAAAATAAGGTACCTTATGCAACCACCTACATGGGAAAAGCCAAAGAACTGTCCATTCAGAAAGATTGTTGCCGCTAGTGAAAAAAAATGAGTAGGCTGACTGAATTGATATGCTGCTTTCAATTGCTTTGACCATCCCTGAAAGACATGCTTTTAGCCTTTAACAGAACATTGTTAGAAACAGACCATGCTCAACTGGCATTGCAAAAATAATAAAAACAGGGTTGTGTGTTTTTTTAGTTATCCTCCAAAACAATTATGGAAAAGAAACAGGAAAAGACTTTGGTACCAAAAAACCAGCCATACAAATAATTGCGCTTCTAGAATAAATAAAAATATATAAAGGAATCTCCCATTCTCATTCTATCCTGGCAATCGTCAAGCTCATTTCAATGTTACATCTTACATTGGATTAATTGAAATGACAATGGAGCTGGAATAAGCACACATTTTCTCCTGCACTGGATGCACTTTCACGTGGCACCAGATACATGAATATCGCCACATACAGTGAAGATATTCAGTGCACTAAAGACGTTTTTTTAACAGCACCATTTAAGATCTGCCGAATTCGAAAAAAGCAATTTATAGGCAGTCCCATCCGCTGATTGCCTAATGACCAGTAACCTTCATAGATAAGACATTAATTTTATTGTAAGGGAAATAATAAAAAGGTGTAAAACATATGGAATGCTTGCAAACTTGCCATGAAGAGGAGGCAAGTGCATATTATCCCCATGAACGGTAAGTAAGATGGTGAGGGAGGCAGTTTAACAAAAATCACAGTTTAGCAATTGCAGAGATTGGTTGTGACGTGGGGTTACCACATCTAAAAAATTAAATAAAACATAAAATGCCACTACCGTAGCTCTTTGGAAGGGTAGCATGAAGACTAAATCAACAAAACCAAGCATCTTGAGCTTGGCAAACCTCATTGGAATTATGACTGGTAGAGAGTACTATGGTCAGATGAGACCAAAATTGAACTTTTTGGCCATACACATCATCCAGCCATACACATGTTTTGCGGAAAAATTGAATGCACCTCATACCTACTGTCAAAAGTGGGTCATTGATGATTTGGAGATGTTTCTCTGTCAATGGTCCTATTTAAGATCAATGGCACAATTAATTAAATTGCCTGTTGAATTGCCTCTGCTAGGAATCTGATTTTTGGTTGTAGGTAGATTGTCCAGCAGGAGAATGACTCCAAGCATACATCAAACTCCACACAGAAATGGTTTAGTAAAAACAACCACCATGTTCTGCAATGGCTATCTCAGTCTCCAGACTTAAATCTTGTGAAAACCCTGTGGTCTGAACTGAAGAGGAGGGTATCCCAAGGATATCAATGATTGAGAAAAGTTCTTCCTGGATGAATGGTCAAAGGTCCCTCCTAATGTGTTCTCCAACCTTATGAGGGGACCCCTGTGTCCTGTACAGGCCTACGAAGATGTTATATGCAGATTTTTCAGTACTTTTTGAGCTGAATTATTAGAACTCATTTTATTTCCACATCATAGTAATGCATAGATGCTTTATCTTTGTGGTCTATTTTTAAATTATAAACAGTTTCAAAAATAATGTGTCAAAAATGTGTGACTTTCACATCCAGTATCCAGTCTTCTTAAATAAAAACATCATCGACACTATGGTAATGTGGAATGTTGTCATATTCAGAGCTGCCCATCCAGCTCAATCTGAAACAAAAGCATGCTGTATGCAATAAAACACATCACTAGTGTTACATGCAGTGAGCCCTGCTTCCAAGAAGCCTAAACGTGTGAACACTGTAACCAAGCTGGAAAGCAGTGAGGAGTGTACCCATGGTTGTGTTCTGGTGGGTAGGTGTGGTTGTGTTCTGTATGTAGGTATGGTTGTGTTCTGGTAGCCATGGAAGTGTTGTGTAGATGTGCTGATATTCTGAAGAGTAGGTGTCAGGCAGGTGCACACATAGCGGCCAACCAGTGCCCAAGTACCTGCCCAATTGCCTTCATAGGAGAAATGATGTCCTACAAAAAGACAACGTGAAGAGAGCTGAAATACAGAAAGTTGTTGAGATGAAGCCTCTCAAGTAAAATCAACAATAGCAGTAGATTCTGGCTAGTTTTTTATAACCCAATCATCAAGTTTTGTGATGATTGCAGGCATAGCAGGCAGTTTAGCAGCTAGCTATAGTACCATTTATGGGTGAGCCGGATAGTTTTGTTTACTTTTGCATCTTTACTGAGTGTAACTTGCCTCTATTGCAGGAAAGTTAGGCAGTTACATGCAGGGATAGCTTTCGCTTAGCTTCACTAGCTACTGCTAGCAGGCTGCAGGTTCCTTTTATTTAGAAAGTTATATCAGGCTGCAGCTTTCTGCTCTTGAGCCTGCTTTGTTAGAAGCATGGTGATATTCAGTAACATGAGCATGCACATTCACAACATATCATTGATTGTATTGTTTATAAGCAGTTCATTATAATTGGGGCTTGTTTCAGTGGTGGTCGCACCATGGGGTGGGAGGTGGGGAATGACATTTTTCCTATTTGAACACCTGCCCCTCTAAAAGTTTGTGCACAGGCCTGGTAGGGATGGTTGTGTTCTGGTAGGTAGTCATGGCTTCTCTCCCATAGAAATGTGGAGATTCATACTATGACATAATATGTATGTGAAATGAAGGGTAATAAATTGCTGAATTTCTATTGAAGGCTTTTTGTTATTATTACAGCAAAAAACGCCTTTTTTGGTTACATTTTTTTTTTCCGGTTTGGAACATTTTAGCATTGCTTTTTTTTTCCAACCATGATGGGTTGCCAGTACTGGTATTATTTTACTTCTGGTATTATCTTTGTCCAAGGTTACTTGTGCCATGTCACATGACTGCTTTTATCCACCTGTAAATTAGGCAGCTCTTTTTCCAGTAGTATGCACCCATAGTTCGCAAGTGCTCACTGGGTTCATTTGAAATAGCGTATTACCAAGCATGGACTTTTTATCTGTTCAGAAAGCAAAGGATGCATAAATGCAAAAATGCATAAAAAGCTACTTGTTCTATTTTAGTTTATACTTCAAAGTATTTTGCGGTTGTATAACCTTAGGTTTCTCAAATTGGCTCAATTATTTTTATTATTATGTGAGAGAAATAGTTGTATTATCGCAACCTGGTTGTCAATGACGCTATAGAAAGCAAAGAGTGATTGATATATAATAATGCATGCTGTATAATATGTAAACTATGTCTGGTCCAATATATGGAGATGTGTAGGAAATGTGTAAAATAACATGGGAGTGTACTGTAGTTCTCAAACCCATGCATGTAACTAATTATCTATAATATAATATACCGGCAACCCTCCGACTGCCAGAAGACTGCTCTTATCTCCTGAGCCGATGTCTCCCAAGTATTAACATCGCCTTTCACTAGTGGCTATATTTAATGTGCTAGTGGCTTACCATACATATTCTTATGTACTGTTTTTTAGGATCCACAGACTTGGATAACTGGAAGGCCAGGGAATACATATTCAAGAATACACCAGGACTGTATACACATACAGTATTGAGGAATTATTGGCAATGTGTCAATAGGGATCTTTAAATAGTATAGGCTGGCCAATAGAATGTATTCTAATGAATAGAAATAGGAGGGAATGATTTGACTATTTAGGAGCTGATTGCTGGGGAGGCAATCATTTGGGCTTTGTGAAACATAGTTACAGTTATGTTTTGTATTTTATATTGTTATTATCACAGAAGTTGAATACATTTATATTATGTTCATATGCTTTGATACACTCATATCTTTGGTTATGACATACACATATGTCCAGGAATTGCAAGCCTATAGCCTAAAGCTATCAAATCTTTGGTTTCTGGCTTTACAGGAATGGCAGTGCTTCTTGGAACTCTGATACTGTTAGGAGTCTTGTGTAAACACCCCTATTCATTCAAGTGGCATTTATTTTGTGTATGAGTATTCCAGTATGAGATTGTATTCCACATTTGCAAATTACTCTTTAGAATTTGCTTTGGCATTTTATTCTTATAATTCATGTATTCCTCTTTTTGAATATATTTGCAATGTATTGACATGCATTTACAATATTACAAACTATAGTTCAGGATGTTGTGTCCTTGTGGTTCCAAGTTGGCATTGGTCATACCACAAGCTGCACTAGTAAAAGAAGTATGTTGAAATGCAACTTCTGTAACCCCAAAAGTCTGTCTCTGAAATCCCAACTGTTGCCTAAGTCTGTAGTTGACAGTGCCAAGGCATATAATCTGATGCCTCACCGTAAAACAACAGAATTTAAACATTTAAGAACGTTTAACATTTATTTTAATGTAAACTTGGGGGAAATTAATCTATTTCCACATGCATTGCCACATTATCACGGTAATACTAATTTATATTACTGTTTATAATACTTGAAATGAAGTGATGTTGTTTAGTAATGGGACTTTTTACTCACTGTTTCTGTGCCTCTATTTTTATTTAAACAAAATTGGTGATGGATACAAAACACTGACATCAAAACTGTTTCAGTAATAGCAGTATGATAATTCATCTTAATTTAGCATATTCAGAAAAATCCTGGCATTTAGAAAAATTTCAAATTGGTCACTAGTTCAATGTTTAATTTTATATATTCTTGAGTGGAAAACTACAGGAAGATTGTGGGCAGGGGCGTGGGTGAACCTGTAAAGAGAAAAAGAGAGCTGTTACAGGAAGAGGATATAGTGGGAAAGACTGCTGAGAACAGAGGAGGAAGTCTCATGTTTGTAGTTTTGAGCAGTTATTCCTGGCCTCTGTGGTATTTTAGTGGCCTGCCATGAAGTTCCCTTCAAAGCAATCTACAAAATTTCAAGCAGTTTTCCATCACATACTGTAAATTCACTTCTGTTAACTGCCTCAAGAATTGTCTACAGAAATGGCACTGGCACAAATTTTGGTCTGCAGTCTCTGCACCCATATTGTGTTTTCTGGTCTTCAATGCGTTCCCGCTTCAATTCACCTGGATTCATACAGTGCAGTCATACAGGACAATGGTACAATTTAGGTTATTTTGGCTATGTACTCCATCACATTCAATTTGAAACTAAACAATTAATATGAGGTTAAAGTGCAGACTGTCACCTTATTTTGAGGGTACTTTATACATGGTATGATCCATGTGGAAAGTACATCCCTTTTTATAGATAATCCCTCCATTTTAGGGGACCAAATGTAATTGGACAGCTGGCTTCTCAGCTGTTTCTGATTAGTCAGAATTATTCAGGATTCAATCGCAAAGAAAGAAAGCTTCCCTTGAATCTTGCCTTGATTTCAGGCTTTTCATTGCCTATGGTGTCTATTATTGTCATTTGTCAACATGAGAACCAGAGTTGTGCCAATGACAGTCAAGGAAGCCATTATGAGGCTGAAATAAGAAGTCAGAGACATACACTTACTGAGCACTTCATTAGGTAGTAGACCTGTACACCAGCTTGTTAATGCAAATATTTAATCAGCCAATCATGTGGCAGCAACTAAATGCATAAAAGTATATGCAGGCATGGTCAAGAGGTTTTTCAGACCAAATGTCAGAATAGGGAAGAAATGTGATCTAAGTTACTTTGACCGTGGAATGATTGTTGGTGCCAGACAGGGTGGTTTGAATATCTCAGAAACTTCTGCTCTCCTGTGATTTTCACACACAACAGTATGCAGAGAATGGTACGAAAAACTAAAAACATCCAGTGATCAGTGGTTCTGTGGGCAAAACCATGTTGTTTGTGAGAGAGGTCAGTGGAGAAGGGCCAGACTGGTAAAAGCTGACAGGAAGGTGACAGTAATGCAAACAAGAGAAGAGAGATATGCAGAAGAGCATCTCATGAACACACAACGCATGGAACCTCTTAAGTGCATAGGTTACAGCAGCAGAAGACAAATACGTCTAAAAAATAAGGTTAGTAAATGCCTAATAAAGTGTGCACTGAGTGTATACCAAATACCGTCCCATGTCTGCTTTGAACCCTTGAAATGGGCATCACAGGTGTATCTGCCCCAGACACATTTCCTCAGCAGTCTGCTCTTTCTTTGCCAGTTCACATACTGTATTTCTATTTTTATGTAAAAAGTAAATATTTAACTGCTTAAACAGGGACATGTTATGGCACAATCAATTGTACAATTGAAAAATTAAGGAATGGATTGCCACATATCTGCCTGTGGATTCATGTAGTGAAATGATGTAGTGTATATGAGGGTAATTACAGACTTCTCAATGTTTTATGCATCTCTTCAAGGTTCATGGAATATATATATATATATATATATATACTGCCATAAGAGCAGTCGTCAGGCATAGGGGTGACAATGGCTCAGGTGGTAAGAGCAGTCATCTGGCAGTTGGAGGGTTGCCAGTTTGAATCCCACCCTGGGTGTGTTGAAGTGTTCTTGAGCAAGACACCTAACCCCCAAATGCTCCTGACGAGCTGGTTGGTACCTTGCATGGCAGCTAAACGCAGTCAGTATGTGTATGAATGGGTGAATGAGATGCTTCAATTGTACAGTGCTTTGGATAAAGGTGCGCTATAAATGCCAACTGTTTACCATATATATCTATATTCCTATTGGGTCTGGGATTTTTAATTCCTCAGGGAAACATATAACAAATATAACAAAATGCCAAACAAATATATTTCACAGGTAGTTTAGCAGCAATTATCAGAGGGTTGAATGGATAATTATTTTTATTTACTGTTCTGAAAAAGTATCCATGTAATTTAGCCGGATTCCTGCGTTTAATTTTCAGTTGTGTCTCAGCCAGGGCTGAGTCCAGTGGAAATGCTATTGTGGCACGTGGCCAGGAAGGCCTGCTCTCTCTGTCTCTCCGACAGCATAGCCAATTGCCAATGGCCATTAAAAACAGGAAGCAAAGGCATCCGTATGGATAATGAAATAGACTGTGACCGTTAAACAGCTCCCTGTATGTGCCCATTGTCTTTGAGGTATTTGAGGTCTCTGTGGTCTAGACCAGGGGTAGGCAACCCTGGTTCTGGATTTCCAGCGATGTTTCAGTTTTTTTTGTTCCAGCTATGCTCATGAGTTTGATGGATTATTAAGAGGCTGAGTCTGAATGGTGAAATGCTTAGTGCCTTAGTGTAGCATGTGATCACCTGGGTTCATCAAACCTGATTATTAATACAATTTTGTAGTCACAGGTTTGGATAGAGCAAAAGCCTGGAATATTCTGGCACTCTCGATGCCTACTCCTGGTCTCGACCATACAGTGAAGTAGGAATTAGAAAATATGGAAAGCTTTTTCATATGTTCACAACACAATACTTTGTGATGGATGCATCCGCACTGTGAACTGCCAACAAACAAACAAGTATAATTTTAAAATTGCAGTGCTATCTTAGGAATGTAGTAACATAGTTCTTTCAGTTATTGAAATAATAAAATATACACATGCTCAAATTAAAATTATATTTAGCTTTTCTTATAGAATGTGTTGTTCATTGCATTGATTCATTTAGACTGCAGACTGAAAATTCCCTATTTAATCTAATGAACTCTGAACTTTTTGCATGGGTTTGTTGGATGTGCCTGTGCTAAATTTAAAATTGCATCACTACATTCCCTCTTGCTCCTACGATGGCATCAAACTTTATATTGTAATTCACAACATTATGTTTTGATTATTACTATAATTTTGACCATGATAATTTAACATCAGCACTGTTATTTAATGTTAGTTAATTGCCTTAGCCTGTATGTAGGCACTTGTGTAAGAGCATCTGTTAAATACCTAAATGTAAAAGTAAATGTGGTTAGCCAGTGTTTCTAAAATGTTCTGTGTAGGGAAAATCACCTGCCTTTTTTCTGCTAGTTCCCATCCGTTGATAACTAGCCAGATAACTAGATTCAGTGGGAAAAGACTGCTTGGTTTTCTATTGCAGCTATGTACCACTTCAGCTGTTTCACATACTGCCATGGGGTGGGCCTAGAGAGAGAATATCTTTATGTCGGATTAAGAACATTAGCCATGCCCTATGGTCACCATAAATCTACAGGAATTATCGCAAATTAAGTTGAGTTAAATCTTTACTATGATTGATCTTTTCTACAAGAATGCACTTGTAATTACATTTGGCATTAGGAAGTGGTAACTAAAGTCTGTAAAATAAGTTGTACTGTGACTATCAGGGCATTTTTTGTGGGTATATGCTCAAAATAAAAAAAGGGCACCATACACCGTGGCTAGGGAAAAAAATTGCTGTAGCCACAAGGGCAGCCTGTCTCAGGGCAAGAGGCATAAGCTTCAGCACATGCATGTGCCTGGTAACTTGACATTGCCACTGATGGAGAAAAAGTTTTCTTGTCTTCAGAACCAAAGAATACTGGGGTGGCATAAGTAGTCATCTCAATGGCATTGTGCGACAGGTTGTGGAGATTTTGTTCTGTCCTCAACCAGCAAGTGCTTTTACACTGTGCAATGAAACAAAAACCATCATCATCCTGGTTTATTACATTTCAACCTACTTGGAATATGACAGAAAACGATTAGCGCTTGCTTTTTTGTTGAAACACAAATTAAGTAGGTCTGCTCTATTCCAGAATACAGGGTGTAGTTCGATATGAGCTGACATGTTTCAGAAGCCAGCTACAAGGATAGGCGTATGACGGTTGAAGTGAAAGTAGGACCCCGCAGTTGTGCTGCAGGTGCAGAGTGCTGCTGTCTGGTGAAGCATCGCTCCCATCCACCACACTTGGCTCGCCTCCTAAAGCCTTTATCTCCAAGGGTGTTGAAACCTGCTGATGGCAAGTTCTTCTTCTTTGGAAACTCTTGCACATCCTATTTCAGTTTCCTCTGATATCTGCCTCTTTTTTTTCTCTCGGCACAGCCTCAGAACGAGAGGGCGAAGATCTGATCTGATGTGCGAAATTCCTGGCAGTTTGTTTCATTTATGCCTTCCGTTTTTATACTTGTAATGTTCCAATCTATTAAATAAGGTCCCCGCCCTCATATGAACAACACTTCATGTAAACCGAGTGTCATTCCCAAGGTATCGACATACTGACATATTTTTATGTGTCATTTGTATCACTGTCGTCTGTTTGACAGGAAATGGTGTCCCCTGCGTTCTCCTGCTTTGACCCGAAGCACTGAGCAGCAGCATTTGCATTCAGTGGAATAATGTCCCTCTCATGGGGCTGTATGCGACTGTGGTTGAGACACAGGACTTTGCTTTCTGTTTGACTCAGAGCAGGTTGCATCATGGGCCTGTCAGGCCAGCCCTCTGCACCCACACTTAGTCATTTAAGCATGCTGAATCAAAGTGAAATCCTCAAGAACACTGAAAAATAACTTTATGACTTTATGCTCTAAGATAATTGTGCTTTTTATTTTTGGTTACTCTATATAGAGGTCATGCTACGGAATGGTACACTAATGCAATGGCTCATATAGCTGGCTGGGACTGAGAAAATATATAATGTTTATTTGTAATCTGTTCTACAATTAGCCTGATAGGGTATCCATGCTCCACTGAGGATTTGGCTCAATGAAAGGAGAATTTCTGAATAAATAAAAATCTATGTTTATATTTTCATATACACCCATTATTCACTCAGTGATCACTTTATTAGGTAGACCTGTACACCAGCTTATTAATGCAAATATTTAATCAGCCAATCATGAGGCAGCAACTAAATGCATAAAAGCATGCAGACGTGGTCAAGAGGTTCAGCTGTTTTTCAGACAACAGTGGTATGCAGAAGAGCTTCTCTGTGCACACAACACATCAAACCTCTAAGTGGATAGGCTACAGCAGCAGAGGAATAAGACAAATAAGTCTAATAAATTCATAATAGTGTGCTCATTGAGTGTATATCAGATTTCAGTAATGGAAAGATGTGCAAGGAACCTAGCTATATTCTTTGTCACATTTTAAGTCATGAAGGCTGCCCCACCCGTTTCTATATGATACATATTTCTTCGGCTTTTGACACCTCTCCCCCAGTGTGTGAAGTCAGGATCGGTTATCTTCCTGTGTGCAGAGTTTGATAAACTCAATCTGGGCTGTGGATCATGTATTAAGGAATTAATTAATTTGTGAACACAAAATACATTTCCGTATTTAACTAAACAAAACATATGTTGAGCCAAATGAAAGAAAGTATAATAAGAAATTACTGTTGCAGAAAACATCCTATTAAACTGTGGTCCTCTGAGAGCCAGGGTCCTTCTCAATGTGTCTGTAAGACATGTAGCAGTGTGCCTGTCTGTGTCTGTAAGACATGTAGCAGTGTGCCTGTATGTGTGCATGCATGCGTGATTGTGTGTGTGTGTGTGTGTGTGTCTGTGTGTCTGTAAGACATGTAGCAGTGTGCAGTATGTGTGCATGCATGCGTGATTGTGTGTGTGTGTGTGTGTGTGTGTGTCTGTGTGTCTGTAAGACATGTAGCAGTGTGCAGTATGTGTGCATGCATGCGTGATTGTGTGTGTGTGTGTGTGTGTGTCTGTGTGTCTGTAAGACATGTAGCAGTGTGCAGTATGTGTGCATGCATGCGTGATTGTGTGTGTGTGTGTGTGTGTGTCTGTGTGTCTGTAAGACATGTAGCAGTGTGCAGTATGTGTGCATGCATGCGTGATTGTGTGTGTGTGTGTGTGTGTGTGTCTGTAAGACATGTAGCAGTATACAGTATGTGTGCATGCATGCGTGATTGTGTGTGTGTGTGTGTGTGTGTGTGTGTCTGTAAGACATGTAGCAGTGTGCAGTATGTGTGCATGCATGCGTGATTGTGTGTGTGTGTGTGTGTGTCTGTCAGACATGTAGCAGTATACAGTATGTGTGCATGCATGCGTGATTGTGTGTGTGTGTGTGTGTGTGTCTGTAAGACATGTAGCAGTGTGCAGTATGTGTGCATGCATGCGTGATTGTGTGTGTGTGTGTGTGTGTGTGTGTCTGTAAGACATGTAGCAGTGTGCAGTATGTGTGCATGCATGCGTGATTGTGTGTGTGTGTGTGTGTGTGTGTGTGTGCAATAAATGTTTATAAGTGTATGAAAGTGCATGCATGTGTGTACATGTGGTATCATGTGTGTGTACCATACATGTGGTTGTATGTGAACAAGTTTGTGTATGTGAGTGCATCTGTACGCATTTATGCATATGAATGTGGGTATGTGCAGAACTGTGTGCGTACGTGTGTATATGCAAATTCATGTGTGTGCATGAGTGTAAGTGTCGGTGCGTGTGTCTGCCTATGAAGCCATTGTGTGAGTAAATATGTGTACCAAATACACAAATGTGTGACTATGCATGCTTGCATATATTAATGTTTGTGCATTAGTATGTGTGCGTATTTGCGTGTCTGCATGTGTGTGCGTGTGTGTGCTGCAGTGCCTGCAGATCGAATTGTACAGAGAGAGGAAGTGGTGTGTTTATCTTTGCACTGCATCTCTTCTGCTCCGATAAAGCCCAAATGTATCAGGGTTAAAATTATCTCTCAGGATCTCACTAACAGCAGCAGGCTCAGTTGTGCATAGCTCAGGCAGAAGCAGGAGAGTGCATTATGGCTGGAGGTCTTTATATGTTCCAGTTTAATTGCGCTTTTGGTGTGGTGTAGTGCCAGCCCTCTCAGGCATACAGTGCAGTACCCTGACAAAAAATTAACTCAGTGCATCATCCACCTTTTGTGCCCTTTTCGAGTGTAGAGATGCAGAATGGATTTTTCATGAAAATGTACATTTTGCATCCCAGTGATATTTTCTCACATGATTTTTTCATTTTAATGATAAAACAATGCTTTCTTTGAAATAGAGCTTACTGTAGGTTCAGAGATCCACAGGTTACCTACACATTTTTCCCACACAAAAAAACGTCATATTGCTGATTCTTTGATTCAGATATTTTTTGGAGTAAATCCATCCAATTGTTTTTTCAAAGTTGTGTCAACCTTTTGTTGGCCTTTGCGAGCGAGGACCAAGAAGCTTTTTGGCAAGTCTAATACAATAATGGAACTGTCTTTCTCTGAGTGTGAAACAAGATGGCTGGCCCTTATTAGTTCCTGCATCAGTTTTTAGCTTTGAGTTCCTGATATTGTGAGACAAAATGTATAAAATCTTTTCCTTCTTTAAAGTCAGTTACTAATGGCAGTGTTTCTTGCCATGGTGACTGTTTTCTGAGTGTTGCGTCTGGATGGTTTCACTTACTCGCACCTCGGTTCACTTGCTGTGCGGCTTATTTTTAGGGTGTGAGGGCACGAACACACAAACAGGAACCTTCAGACCTGCTCTTTTCCTTACAGACTCACTCGCCTTGAACATTTGCGCCTACAGTTTTCTATCACTTATTTTATGCACTTGTCCCCATTTTTTTCATCAGTAAGGCATGTTCCACAACATTTGCATTTATTTGAAAGTTCCACTCAACATCCCATGTGAACTCTTTGTATAGACTAATTTACACTATTAATTTGCTCAAAAAGTGTTTTCATAGATGATGCTGAAGGCCCTTCAAATATGCCTTTCTCCATTGGCTGAAGGGACAAACTATGACAGAAAGAATTTCAGTTTGAGTTCATCACCAGCTACACTGTTTATATAAATCCTTTATTTAGATATGCTAATTTCTGGTTTAAACATTGTCTAAACTGTGGTGTGCATGCTTCCCTGTTCAGAATGACCAGGGTAAATTAGGATGTGTCTTTCGCACTGTGGAATGCAGTACGCTGGAGTGCTGCACTGTTTCATTAGACACATGACTTCCCCATATTCCTGAGACATATCACGTCAGCAGTACTGGTTCCCTGTTTCCCAGGCAGGCCTTGAAAAACACCAGAGGTGTTTATGTTGAGGCGTAGTCATCTTACACGTGAAAGTTCAGCTCTCTTTTTCTCAGCATTACCCTTTTTCTCATAAGGGTGCTGTGAGCTACTCTAGCAGGAGTGCGGGCTAGTTGTATAGCCATGGTGGTGTGTCAGTGCTCCACCCGCTCTCTCAGCCAATCTTAATTACAGCGCATTGTGACAGGGCACATTGTGGCACGACTGAGAGAGACTGCACAGTACCGCTCAAGGAGTCCAGTAACAATGCCTTCATTTGAGCTCAAACAGTGCTTTCAGTGACGATGGTGAAGACCCAGGTAGAGTTCTTCCACTCCTCACACTATTTTAAGAAACGTCTCATTGAAATGACTCTTGATCGATTTCCTTTTTTTTCCCCAAATGCTGAAGTTAAAAGATGCCTTTCTCCATTCACTGAATGGAAAGCTACTATAAATTCAGCTCAAGGTGAAACGTGAAAGACTCTCAGTTATGGTTGTATAATTCCCTATCGTTGCTTCCCTTTCTGTCACTTCTCCATAATTCTTGGTATTTCAGTTGGACGGTTCTCCTTTTCCCCTGGATTCCTATATTTCATTATCTCTGCTTCTTCCTCTTCGAACTGACCTTGTACAAACAGCGGTACATGGATGAGGAAACTCTGACTCTACTGTGACATACAGACTGCACAGCCTTTGTTGTTGAGTTGCCAAAGAGCCACATTGGCCTGATAGCGACAAAAGAAGTCTGAGTACCTCTAAAGATAATGGAACTGTTTATAACATACAGTTGATATTATAGCTGTGTAATGCGTAATGCATTGTGGCAAAGATTATGCTCCTACAGTTTGTTGCTGGGTTTAGACAGAGCTGATGTTTAAAAATATGCTAAAAATAGTCATTTTAATGAATTAGAATTATGGATTTTAATATTCATATAGTGTCCTGGGGTTCATTCTAAGGATAAGGTAAATTTATTTATTGATTATAAAGTCAAGCAACTTGAAAGTCTAGTGTGCAATACATGCTGTTTGCATATTATTCTTGCATCTTGTTGGATGTATGAATAGTTATATTTGACAGTGTTTTGATGTATTCATAAATCATTTGCCTGATGCTGTTGTGTTGGTGGTTCTTCAGATAGATCTGGCAAACATTAGGTTTTTCCGTTGCTCTGTTTGTGCCTTCACTGCGGGTTGGTGTAGTTCACTGCACTCTCCAGTTTCACACTTCTTCCTGTGTCTCTGTTTCCTGTTTATCTCGCTGTCATTTGTTTCACAAAAGCATGACGGTGAGAGAAGAAGTGGTGACCTATTCCCTAAGCAAAGAGAAAAAAGGAAACATGAACTATCTCACGAGGACTTTTGTTTTAATCAGCAGGGATAGTGTCAGGAAAATTTGGGTATAATTCTCAACACATGCATTTTGCATGGATGCTGTGTTTTTGTACTACCATATTGCTGTGTTTTTCGCAAATGTTGCTACTTAACTTTATTAGTTTATGGCAATACATATGCAATACATACCACCTACAGAGCATGTGATAATATAGAAAAGTACTACCTGGATACCTTTTATTTTGGATTTGATATATGAAATTAATTCCATGTCATCCTCCCATCAATTCCAAATACATTACTTCCATTCATTCATTCATTCGTTCATTATCTTAACCCGCTTATCCTGAACAGGTTCGCAGGGGGGCTGGAGCCTATCCCAGCATACATTGGGTGAAAGGCAGGAATACACCCTGGACAGGTCACCAGTCCATCGCAGAGCACACACACCATTCACTCACACACTTATACCTATGGGCAATTTAGACTCTCCAATCAGCCTAATCTGCATGGCTTTGGACTGTGGGAGGAAACCGGAGTACCCAGAGGAAACCCACGCAGACACAGGGAGAACATGCAAACTCCACACAGAGAGGCCCCAGCCGACAGGGATTCGAACCCAGGACCTCCTTGCTGTGAGGCGGCAGTGCTACCCACTGCACCATCCGTGCCGCCCACATTACTTCCATCCGCTCTAAATTCTATCATTCATTTATTGTTAAATCTGAGAATTATGGAGAATTATGAAGAATGATATAAGGACAAAGAATGATGTATGTAGGATATTCACACTGTAGTAAAATCACACAAAGCTAACCAAAGATAAGGAGAAGGTGGAATGCGAAACTACTGTCTCTAAACTGTTTGTCTTGTCATTATATTCAATAGTAGGATTGTACTGTCAACTAATGGTTGAGAATATTTTTGCATACATACAACTGCTTTCAGAGTGACTATACCTTGCTGGTCCAGTTTCCAGAGTAATAGGCAATATCATATTTATTTATATTCTGCAACAGTTATAACTGGTTATTTTGTGTGCTCCTTGATATTCATCAACCACTTTTCAGTTCAAGATTGTCTCTTTTTTTTAAAGCAACATCATAAACTATGCAGATGGCCTCAGACCTATTCCAGGAATAAGTGCTTTGTAACAATATGAAAATCAATTAAACGTAAATATTTAACATAAAGCACCATGTTGTCAATAAACACTTAAAATGAATCTCAATTGAAATTTCAAAATGACAGAAAAGTTTCATTAAACTATTTTAATTTATACTTGTGTGCAGGAGGTGGGTGGGAGTGTGACTTGGGGGGCTGATATAAAAATCTGATTATAACAAAAATATACATTCTTTGGTATCCACTCTCTGATACAATATCTTACTTCTTTCTGTCAAAACGAAATACGTATGATATACTATTTTATGTTATATTAGCAGAGATATAAGTTTACATTATATTACATTATTGGCATTTGGCAGATGCTCTTATCCAGAGCAGCGTACAGTTGATTAGACTAAGCAGGAGACAATCCTCCCCTGGAGCAATGCGGGGTTAAGGGCCTTGCTCAAGGGTCCAACGGCTGTGTGGATCTTATTGTGGCTACACCGGGATTATAACCACCGACCTTCTTGTCCCAGTCATTTACCTTAACCACTACACTACAGGCCACCCGTTTAATGGCAAGCATACAATTTTAAATTGATCACATCCAAAAAGAAAAAACTGTAACAGTAATCAGATGATTATTGTACCTTGAGATTATTTTTCCATGTATTTCAGAGATACATCATTTCACTGTTTCTGTGATCATCATACTCATGCAAGGTGTATATTGGTAGAACAGCAGGCTAAAATATAGCAATTTCATAGAGAGGTTGCGCCAACAGAATACTTCATATATAGTTAATTATTTATATATAGTGGTTAGAATTGTATTATTATTATTACTTACTATTATTATTAAGAATTGCCTGATCATGTGAGGCTCATTTAATACTGTCCTCTGCATTTTGGACAGCTGTACTTCTGAGAAATGACAGATGAGGCAGTAATAAGAATCCCTGACAAAATGCTAATTCTAAGGGAATATGAAAAGTCTCCTGGTAGGCTAGTAAATAGGCTGTTTTTGCCCTTAAATTTGGACAGTGCTTTTTTCAAATATGTGCTAGTATCCTAGCTGTCTTTGGGTCCTTAAAACAGGCCCTTATGTTTTATGTTTTTTAATCAAATGGATTAAATTGATATGCATAGGCATATAATGATATAAGTACAGCGCATAAATAGAGTTGATTTTTTACACATATGCACACATGTGCAGTGGTTTTGTAAGAACTGAATTCTTGGCACGTGGTTGCTGGGCCCAGTCACAAACTTAGTAATATAAAATTATAATAGCTGGACATCAGAGATAATGTTGAGGTTAGTCACTGAACCCAATACAAATAAAATATGCAAAATAAAAGCCACCCCCACCAGTATTTAAAACTTGTTTAAAGCTCAGGTTTTGACACTCTGTGTTTGACTCTCCTTGGTAACACTTTACATGAACACCGCGGCATAAAGCTGACATAACACTGTAATACACATGACATAAAAGCTGAAACAAGATGGCATAACAGATGATGTCAGTTGATGATATAAAAAATAATTGTTATGACAGTCATTTCCCACCACTGCCATCATCAGTTATGCCATCTTGTTGTAGCTTTTATGTCATGTGTATTACAGTGTTATGTCAGCCTTATGCCGTGGTGTTCAAGTAAAGTGTTGCCCTCTCCTTAGAGGTATAGTCACTCTCTACGCCTGTAGACATACAGTACTGACACTAAACAGCGGCCCCTGCCCTCTTTTCCAGCCAGTAATATAAAAGTAGAGGCTCAGAGTGACGAGGAGAATGGGCGTGCCTGTGAGAGGATTGGGGAGGAGGAGGAGGAGAGTGCAGAGGACTTGCGCGTGCTCGATGCCTCAGGAGCCAAACTGAACGGTTCCCACCCGGGCCCAGAAGGGAAGGCCTACTCCCCGGCAGGGGGCATCCGACTCCCGAACGGGAAGCTCAAGTGTGATATCTGTGGGATAGTTTGCATCGGCCCCAATGTGCTGATGGTTCACAAGCGAAGCCACACTGGTAAGAGCTCTGCCCTATACTTTACACCCTTCCATTGCACCTTCCTCACTGAGATACACAAACAAGCCCTTCCATTGCAGCTTCGCCGCGAGAGTGAACAAGCTCCTCCGTTGCACCTCCATAAGAGATGACGGGGGAGTCATTTCGGGAAAAACTAGGGGGTGGCAAAAATTTCGTAATGAATTTACTATAGCAGAAAAGACAGCATGTGTCTATAAGAGTATTTAAAGCCTTAATATTTCCAAACTCATTCTATATTCCCAATATGATATTGTGAAGGGGTAATTAGGCTACATGAAAATAGCAACATGGTTTGAAGCAAAAACACTCTTTTCCAGCAATAGAAGTACTCTCTGAACATAAGCTACATACAATAGATGCAGGACCCCAAACAACATAAGTAGTATACAAATCCACTTATAGGCTAATATGTGACTTTGGGCTTGTTTTTTCTGAAGTTGCTTGAAGAACGGAATTTGCGCATTGCTGTTTTGTTTTTTTTCTTTTGCCTTGTTTTAAGAAGTGGTTGCTTATTTGGAAATTTAGCAAGCAACCTGATTTTGTTTTATTATATTTGAGGTTACTACTGTTTAAGATCACTAGGTTGCATATGAATTTTACTGAATTATACTCCCAGCCCTGGTCCGCAATTGCAAAACATAGCCTACTTGATGTGTTTGATATGTTGTAATTGTTAAAAAATATCTAATGCTAGCTGTTTTCATTCCGTTTTTCTGTGGATTAATTTTTGACATTTTGTTATTCTAGTAAATTGCACCTGGCGCTTCCCTTATTTTTTATTTCCCCTATGCATGTCACTGATGTTGGTTGAATTGAATGTTTTTGCTGAATAATCAGATTTTAGAGTTTAGAGATGTTACAATAGGTATTGAAGTTATTTGAAAGAGGTGGAGGAAATATGTGTAAAACAACTGTTCCACTGCACCTTCACTGAGACTTAAATTAACTTTTCCATCATACATTAAGTGAGAGCCTTAAATGAGCTCTTCCGTTGCACCATCACTGAGAGACTTAAATGAGCTCTTCCATTGCACCTTCACTGAGAAACTTAAATGAGCCCTTCCATTGCACCTTCACTGAGACTTAAATTAACTTTTCCATCATACGTTAAGTGAGAGCCTTAAATGAGCTCTTCCACTGCACCTTCCCTTAGAGACTTAAATATGCTCTTCCATTGCACCGTCACTGAGAGACTTAAATGAGCTTTTCCATTGCACTGAGAGACACGGATGGGGATTAGCCAGGGATAGCAAACCTGAGCCTGAATTCAGGAGTCTTTTCTGAAAAGCCAGAAGGGAAGTGGAAACACATTGCGGGAGTGTTCAATTAGGAGTTGTTCCACTGTGCTGCTCAATATGTTGCCATGGCTTTCTTACAAATCTGAGTTTTGCTGAGATGGGCCTGTGTATACATAAATCATTACTGACACTTTGTCAACATGATTTACCATCCTTGTTTTTTTTAACAAATGATAAAACAGAACTTCAGGTATTCTTGGATGGTAGAAGACCAAACAGGTGTACAGAGAGGATGAAAGAGTACATTTTCCTATCCTTGATTCTATCAGCAGAAACCATCCTATTTAGCTACAGCTTGATTTTAAATTATCAAATGTATCAGCAGGTATTTGGTAGGTTTCATTGAAATAAACAAAGATTTTGATATGATACTCATTTATTATGGAATGTAGCGATTAGAGGATGCCAAAGAGAGGGCAGCACAGTCACATATGTATGATTATGCATTCCTGTTGAAATTGTATTTCATAAAATGTTATACTTTATTCTCATATCTGTGTGATTTACTATTAGGGGTTTATTATTATGAAGATAACACAAATGAAAGTGCAAAAAATCTGAATTATAAACAGAAAATGATGGGGACTTTCATTTTCAACCATATTTCTAATCCCATTTGGATGAAATACATATATGCAATACACATATTTGTATTTCCTGATTTTTATATTTTTCTGTACATTTAATATTGTGACTGTATGTGGTGCTTAAGCATAAATATGACTACATTAACAAAATCACTATGCAGTACATACGTACAGGACATAGATATAATGTTCAAACTGAACTGAGCTTGCACAGCAATCAACCTAGAGAGTAGGACCCCAGTTGAACACTACAATTATTACAGCATTAAGAGTATTTTGTATTTAAAATGGATATTCATTTGTGAAGAATCTAACCACTGGGGGAGAACATTATTCAAAAGGCATTTAACTGCTACTCTTCAGAGACTAATGAAACCAAAAATGGAAAAAAAGGAAATACAAGGAAAATGTAAATGCAGAGGAAGGTATAATAACAGATATAATGAAGTGTCTCTCATTTAAATATAAAATATTCTCTGGTGAAACTGTGCTCTTCAAATGCATTTTTAATGAGTTTCATTTTTTTTATATTTTTTGCTGCTTCACTGGTGGCTTATTTCATAGAGCCTTTGAAAGATGTAGACTGTATTAAAGGCTTTCCTGAGAATGCCACAACACGCGAGACGGGATATTGGTTTATTCCAGAACTGGTGATCAGGAAGAGTGGCTCTCAACACAAAGTGTTTCCTTCACTTTATTTAAATGAGTTTGAATTTGCATTGTGATGTGCCGCTCTGATTTTAGAGACGAAGAAGAAGGGAAAAAATGAGATTTTCAGATCAAATTGACCCAGGCAGTGGTGCGTTACAAAACTGGCAGGTTGAGTCTGAAAGCCTCTTGTTCGATGGCTGTGCCAGGCGGTCGAGAGGCTGGGAGGCGCAGAGAGCAGAGAGGAGAGGGGAAAGGCAGCCCACTCCACATGCCCCGCTCTTTATTCGATTGCATTTCTCTGCAGGTTATCCTGTTGGCTACATTGTTTCAGTGCCCTGGGTTATCGTAGAACAGCAACACTCACATCAAAGCATGATGCTGCTGTTTGCGGAGAAGCTTTAATTCTTTCACAATGCTTGTCAATACAAAGACGTAATTCAAACACGTGCCGGTGGTGGAATTGTTCTTTCGGGGGTCTTGTTGTGCAGACAGATAATGGGGACTCCTCGAGGCTGCAGTGAAGGCGCTGTCTGTCAGTGAGTGTGCGACTAATGCCCACAGTACCCAGAATCCCATCATCCAAACACCAAACACCAATTCAGAAATGGCTCTTATCACTCATGTTCAGTCCAAAGGCAAGTTTGCCAGTTAGAAAATTAGAAGTTAGAAAATATATATTTTAAATAGTAAATATAGCAAGTTTTAGAAACTCAAGCATGCAACCAAACAAATGGTTTAATCTGTGAAAAGGAGGCAAGTAGTGTAAAGATTAGATGTCTTGAGGTGGCTTTGGGGGTGAACAAAATAACATAGGGTCTATCCCCCCAAAAAAAACTGAAATCTGCGGGATAGGGTCTGTCCCAAAATGTTTTTACTGTACAGCAAAGGGTCTGTCTGTTCTGAAACAGTACAGCATGAGAGGGTCTGTCTCTGTACTGTAGTGCATACACTCTAAAAATTGGTTAGAGGAGAAATGGGAACCCTGTGGTCCATAGAGGAACCATAACACACCTATCACAAAGGGTTCCATAAAGAACTAAAAAGGGCTCCCCTATGGAATCAAGCCAAATAACCATTTCAGGACCATTTTGTGTGTGCAGGGGTTGGATAAGTATTGTGTGGCATAGAGTCTGTCAATCTAGAGAGAACTGTACAGCATATGGTTGTTGTCTGTTTTCCTCAGGAGAGCGGCCGTTTCAGTGTAACCAGTGTGGAGCCTCCTTCACTCAGAAGGGGAATCTCCTCCGCCACATCAAGCTGCATTCTGGAGAAAAGCCCTTCAAGTGCCACCTATGCAACTATGCCTGTCGCCGTCGAGATGCCCTCACAGGCCACCTGCGCACACACTCTGGTAGGTACTCTGCAGTGGCTGTGTGGTATAACAGTGGCATGTCCAGCTCTGTTAGGTACTATGGGGGTGGCAGTGTGGTATAGCACTGCCATGCCCAACTCTGGTACATACTCTGGGGTGGCAGTGTGGTATAGCAGCGCCATTCCCATCTCTGGTAGGTACACTGGGGTGGCAGAGTCGTATAGCAGCACAATGCCCAGCCCTGGTAGGTATTCTGGTGTAAAATACCCTGCTGTAAAAACAAGCTATGCCCAATTCTGCCCAAAGCTGAATTTTCAAGCTGGTCATAAACAGGTCTAGCTGGATATGAGCTGGTTAACTTAATCAGATGCCGGTATAAGAAAGCTTTAAGCATATCGTCTTTATTCTAGGCTTTTAATAGCCATTGAAGTCTGATATTGGTGATTGTCAGCATAAGGACCAGAGTTGTGCCAATAACAAAGATGTTATGAAAAAACAAACAATAAGGCCAAACAATAAGTCAACCGTTTAGAACATCATTAAGAAGAAAGACAGCAGTGGTGAACCCAGTAATTGCAAATGGATTGGTAGGCCAAGAAAGACCTCTACAGTTGATTACTGCAGAATTCTCACCATAATGTATAAAAACTCTGAACACCTGCCGATAGATCAGAAACACTTTTCAGGAGACAGGCGTGGATTTGTGTCAGTGACTACTCTGAAGAAATCATGAACATATATAAATGGTAAATGGCAGGCATTTATATAGCGCCTTTATCCAAAGCGCTGTACAATTGATGCTTCTCCATTCACCCATTCATACACACACTCACACACCAACAACGATTGGCTGCCATGCAAGGCCCCGACCAGCTTGTCAGGAGCATTTGGGGGTTAGGTGTCTTGCTCAAGGACACTTCGACACAGCCCGGGCGGGGGATCGAACCAGCAACCCTCTGACTGCCAGACGACTGCTCTTACTGTCTGAGCCATGTCGCCCACATATCTACAGAGGATACACCAGTTAGCTGCAAAAACAGGATGGCCAGGTTACAGTTTGCTCAGAAGAGTCTGCAGAGTGCTGGACAGATAGAATTTGATAGAATGATTGACTTGTATCAGAGTGATGGCAAGAGCAAAGTATGGAGCCTTTAAATGAACTGCCCAAGAATCAAAGCACCCCCATAATCTGTAAAACATGGAGTTACAGCATGGGCAGCTCTTACAGGTGCTGGCTCACTTACCTTCATTGATACCGTATCAGCAGTTAATGAATGCCCCCAAACTCATTGGACCGTGCTTCATCCCACAGCAAGGCAAACATACACCGGGCATACACCCGTCATTCTTCTTAATGATGTTCCGAACCGATGATTTCAGTAAGCCTTTTGTTTGACCTATGTCTCCGGCTGTTTTTCTTTCGCATTTCTCTGCCTCATTTGACTTTACTTTTATTAGTAGAATGCTGGTCCTCATGTTGACAAATGCCAATAACAGGCTCCAAAGGCAATCACAAGACAAAAATCAAGACTAGATACTGAAAGCTTTCTCATACTTGCACTATGGAAATGTTGAATACACCTGGCAAATCAGAAACAGCTGAGAAGCCAACTGTCCAATAACCAATAACTGGATCACACAATATGGATGTAAATATCTTCAAAAGCTGTCCAAAAACTGACTGCATTGTATATAATTGTTCTTATTTTTTATCAATAAGTTGCATTACAGCTACAATCCATTCAAGTGTTGGAGTCCAAAATTCAAGAATGATGGGGGTTTTTAACAAAGTGTTTTCTATTGAATGTCGAAAATGTTGATTCTTCACAAAAAAGGAACTGCATAAAGTTATGACTATGGTGAAGGAAGGCGTGTAGTCTTAGCATGATTCATTTAATATTTATCCAAAATATATTTTATCTAATTTATCCAAAATAATGTTTTAACTCAGGGGTCTGCAACGTTGGGGGACCGCTATGTATGACGGTTTTTGTTCCTACCACAATTACAATCCCGTTATTTTTTCTCAATTAGGTGCTTTTCATGTTTAGGATTATTTACCATCATAAGCTACATTTTGTCAGAAATAGCTATGCATGTCATGAAGAATATAAGAATATAAGTCATGCATATTGTGCTACCTTGCAAGTAAAACATTTGTTTGCCCACAAACATTTTAAACTAAAATGTTCTAATTCAGGACTGAAGGGAATCAATCGGTTCCTAATTGGGTTGTCAAATGCATGTACGCAGACAGTTATTCCTAGAGTAGGATACTGCAAATGTGTGGTTGTATGCGGATAGCTATCTGTCTTGGTAAACGTGGACATGCCTCGGGCTTGTATAGCATACAATGATACAATTGTACAAATCTTCTTACTGCACTAGTCAAGTGACTGCATAGTGCAGATATCCATGTATCCATGCAGTTATATGTGTTTGTGTTAGGACCTTAAAACCATTACATTACATGGCATTTAGCAGACGCTCTTATCCAGAGCGACGTCCAACGAAGTGCAAATCAAACACAAGTATAAGTGCGAAGAGGACCTGAGAGGACAGTACAGTTCCGAGTCCTAGTGTAAACATACAGATAATCAGAACCCTTGAAGAGTACAATCAACTTCCAAACTAGCATACCACAGTTGGCAGCTAGAATAGCCTGAGTACAACAATACAACAGCCAATAAAAAAAAAAAGTTACAATATCTATACAATCTATACATAAGTGCCATTACAGTCTAAGGCTAATCATGGTGGTCAGTTAGGGAGGGAAAGGTGTAGCCTGAAGAGATGAGTCTTCAGTCTGCGCTTGAAGGAGGTCAGAGAGTCTGCTGTTCTGACATCCACCGGGAGGTCATTCCACCACCGTGGAACCAGGACAGACAGCAGTTGTGAGCGTGAAGTGCAGGTGTGGCGAGGGGGAGGCGCCAGACGGCGCAAAGTGATAAAAACACTAGGATGCAGCTTAAATCAAATATAATTTATTATGCAAAATGTTTAATCTTTTTTTTTTTTTTTTTATACTTTACCCCCTTTACACCCAAGGATAAAATAAAAACACCAAAACCAAATAATCAAACAATCACAAACAGCAGTAACATCAATGACCATGCTTGCGTTATCTCTGTATGCCAATTTAACTATCTTAAATGAAACATGAAAGCAGCCATTTTAGTTTAATCTCAATATGACAAGCATTTTATTCATATTTCACTCTAAAAGCTCAGTGTCCATATCATCTGCCCTTTGTACTGTGCCTGCCCCTATTTTAATTGCTTACTTTCCTGGCATTGCAGTGGGAAAGCCTCACAAATGTGCATATTGTGGAAGGAGCTATAAGCAACGTAGTTCACTGGAGGAGCACAAGGAGCGCTGCCACAACTACCTGCAGTGCATGGGCCTCCAGAACAGTATCTACTCAGGTCAGTGCCTTCGAAAGCAGTCTGCTCCATTAAGAAAATGATGTGCATCCAAATGCTAAATCACTATGGATTTACACTTTGGATGGTTGTACAACTGTGAGGTGATGAGCAACTGAATAGAAGCTGAAGATGGAATCTCATTCTTATTGTAACTCTTGTAACGTGTTGTATGAATGCATTTTTGAAACCGTTTTTACAATCAAGGGACACACAGATGACACTGTCATTTTTACTTGTAAAAATGATTAATTTCTTGGAGAGTGAATATTTTAATATCATTGAGAATATCTTTATTTTAATACTTAAAAGAAAATGGTAAAGTAATGCAATTAAAGTAATTGGACATTAATTAATTAAACTGAAAAACGATCAAACTGAAAGATGCCATAAACTCATTTGTGTGAGGTCATAACAGTATGCATGTATGTATGTATGTAATTGTGTATGTATGCACGTATGTGTCCAGAATTATTGGCACCCTTGATAAATATGCACATAAAATATTGTAAACTAAAACAAATACAGCTATTGAGATAAATTTTATTTTCCCACTTGTGTAAAATAGTGTGCTATATTTATCAATAAAACCAAATCAACCAAAGTCTTAAATCTTTCAAAATAGTGTGCTTTATTAATCATTAAAACCAAATCAACTAAAGTCTTACATTTTTCAAATAAAAAAAATATTTTAATACCACATTGGCACCCCTGGCAAAGATGACAGCCATGTGTATTTTCTTATAATTTGTGAAATGGTCAGAGAACACATTTGGAGGGATTTTGTCTAAAACTAGGTCTGGGAAATTGTAACAGCAATTGTAACAGCAATTTCACTGCATATTTGGTTTATCAAAACAACCATTAAACTTTAGTATAATAGTACACATTTTCTCCCTTAGTTTTTTGGGGACTAAAACCAACTATTCCTAACCCTTTGAAACAAAAGTTAGAAAGCATCCAAGCCATTATATCTACATTACAAGCCTCTAACTGAGAGATGTACACATATTATGTATTATAATAATATAATACTCACTGAGCACTTTATTAGGAACACCTGTTCACCAGCTTGTTAATGCACATATTTCATCAACAAATCACGTGACAGCTACTAAATGCATAAAGCATGCAGACATGGTAAAGAGTTTCAGCAGTTTTTCAGACCAAATGTTAGAATGGGGAAGAAATGTGATCAAAGTGACTTGAATAAAGTGGTTTGAATATCTCAGATAACTGCTGATATCCTGGGATTTTCACGCATAACAGTCTCTAGACTTTGCTGAGAATGGTGCAGAGAACAAAAAACATCCAGTGAGCAGCAGTTCTGCGGGCAGATACAGCAGGTCAATGGAGAAGGTTGAACTGGTCAAAACAGGAAGGTGACAGTAACACAAATAACCACACATTACAACAGTGGTATGCAGGAGAGCATCGCTCAACACACAATTAATCAAACATCTTAAGTGGATAGGCTACAGCAGCAGAAGACCAATAAGTCTAAGGAATACCTAATAAAGTGATCACTGAGTGTATATCTGTGTGTACACATAGCAGTGAAACTCCAAATTGCGAAGGGGTATCATATTGAGAAACATAATGGTCCTAGCACTGATCCTTGTGGAATACCATATTTCATCTCAGAGTAGCTGGACTCTTCTTCCTTTAGTTTTACAATAGAATCTCATCAATCTTATTGTTTCAAAAGCTGCACTTACAGTAGGACATTAGTAACCTGAACAAGTGCAGTTTTGGTTCTGTGGCATTGTCAATGTCCTGATTTAATATTTCATGGATGTGGTTTGAGCTAAGGTAAGTACTGAGTTGCTTTGCCACAGTTTTCTCCAGAAATTTCACAGAAGATTATAGATAGGTCTATAGTTTTCCAGCTCTGATCTGAGATTTGGTTTCTTCGAGACTTCTTAAAAACTCCTGACAGTTCCTCTTCCTGGCAACTGTTAGGGAAAAATGCCCTTTTTAACATTTGACAGGTGAGCATCGTCTGATGAAACAGATCCAGTAAAAACACAACAATAGCTATTCTTCTCTTTAACTTTCGTATTTATTTGCAAAGAAATGACAGAAAGTGAGAAAGCTTACCGGCTTTCTGATTTGCATCAGACACAGTAAGACTCTTATACACACTTTTCCCAAAGGGGGGGCTTTACCAAAACAAAATGACATGAAGCTGGCCATGAACATTTATCAGTATTTTGTCTTCTGAATACCCCTTGTTGACCTTGCTGTAAGACCAGAATGTGCTAGCTGAGAAGCAGAGACATTAAGGTCAAAGGCTGTCTGTCTGCTGGAGAGAGACAGAGAAAGACTCATAGTAAGCAGTTAATTCAGAAAGTGGTCTTACACAAGTTTGCAACCATTCCACATGTTTAAATTTTTTTTATTTTATTATTATTATTATTATTTTTATTTTTTTGGCCGTTTTTATTATTATTGTTCAGTGGTATGTTTATGCATTTTGTTGCAAATGCAACAAAATGGGCGACATGGCTCAGGCAGTAAGAGCAGTTGTCTGGCAATCGGAGGGTTGCTGGTTCGATCCCCAGCCCAGGCTGTGTCGAAGTGTCCCTGAGCAAGACACCTAACCCCTAAAAGCTCCTGACGAGCTGGTCGGTGCCTTGCATGGCAGCCAATCGCCGTTGGTGTGTGAGTGTGTGTATGAATGGGCGAATGAGAAGCATCAATTGTACAGCGCTTTGGATAAAGGAGCTATATAAATGCCAACCATTTTTGTACCCATTACCAGACATGACTGTCATTTACCATCTGAATTTACTGTTCTTTTGCTTTTCCCATGCTGATGGATGACAAAGGGAGTTTGCATGCTTGTTACCTCATTTTTATAATCTGATGAAACAGGAAGTGATGGAATGACACAATAGAGTTCCTTTAGATTTACAAAATTAAGTAACATTTTATTGGCAGCAATTAAATGTTTGATTTTATTTACAATAATTGTTATATTGTTATAACTGTGATACATACAGTGAACATCATAATGAATTGGATAGTGACACATTTTTTTGTTATTTTGCACTCTAGAGTGAATTTGAAAGGATACAATGACAGACTGTCACTGCAGACTGTTGGCTTTAACTGATGATTTTTTTTATCAATTTCAAATGAACCGAAATTATAAAACATTTTGTACATAGTCCCCCCATTTCCAGGGCATCAAAATATATATGTGCAGTTTAATATAGAATGTAGAATAAAGTAATAATTTATAATATGTGGTTGCATATCCTTTGCATACAATGACTGCTTGAAGTCTGCGACCCTTAGACAGCACCAACCACTTTTTGGCCATCAAAAACCCTTTTATTGCTCTTACAGTATTATTTCGGGTCATTGTCTTGTTGCAGGATGAAGTCCACACTTTCCTCTTTTCTGGTACATGCTAAACTTTGTCTCATCTGTCCACAAGACTTCCAGAACTCTTTGGGCTCTTTTATGTGCTTTTTAGTAAACTGTAATCTTGCCTTTCTGTTCTTCAGGCTTATCACTGGTTTGCATCTTGTAGTGTACCCTCTGTAGTCCTGCCAGTGTAGTCTTCTACATATGGTAGACTTTGACACATCCACACCTGCATCCAAGGGAGTGTTTTTGATCTGTTGGGCCATTGTCAGGGGGGGTTTCTTCACCATGGAGAGTATTCCCCAAGTCATCCACTACAGTGGTCTTCCTCGGTCTACCGGGTCTTTTGACATAATTGAAACTGTCGACTTGGGCATATCCAGTGTTTTTGCAATGTTCCTGATTTCTGAGCCAGGTTCATTTGCATCAACACTGCTATCTTCCTCATGTTGTCACACCCCAACAACAATCTCCAAAGGTGATTGTAAAGTCTAGAATCAAGGCTACCCATCTACAGCTCCCTTCTGCATTCACTAATGACACAATGAATACACCAGCCTTATGAAACACATCTGTGAAGTCAACAAGTCAACAATTGCTTGTCGTACCTTAAAATTGGGGGGCCATGTACAAAAGGTGCTGTCATTTCTAAATGGTTCATCCAATATGGATAAAAATACCCTCAAATTAAAGCTGACAGTCTGCATTGACAGTCTCTTCAATCTCATTGTTATTATACTCTTTCAAACTGAATGTGCTACAGTACAGAATACAAAAATAATATGTGTCACTGTCCAATTAATTATGGTGCTCACTGTATATATAATAATTTTGACAGAAAATTATTTTTCAGAAAAACTGGGGTTACTTAATAAAAACACAATAGCATATGCATTGAAGTAAAAGTATATAGTTTTCCCATGTGTTTGAACATGACAAAACATAAAAACCTATCTTTCTAAACTTATCTTTGCTATTTATTATATGCTGCCTTTTTTCCTTCATTTTAATCAAGAGTGCCAAAATCCTATGTATGTATGTATGTATGTATGTATGTATGTATGTAGCTGTTTCCCAAATTAAGTGGTGGAATTATCCTTGCAAATTTTAGATTTGTCAAGCCCAATAAGGTATTTTTGTACTAAGATATGTGGCAAACTGGATATGAGGAGATTCAACAACACAGCAGGGAAAAACAGAATCATATTTGCACATTAGCTGTGTGTAATTCAACTTCCCATTAGCTGTGGACATTGACTGTATGCTTTAGCCAAGTGTGTTGTGTAGCTGCGTGAGATATGTGATTCAGGACCTCTGGTGCCTCCTGCCCTCATGAGGCAGTAGTATTAAGTTTGAGGCCCGTTGTCTTAGCATTGCCTTTGACTGGATTATTACTTTTGCCTTTTGTGGGTGTTGAGCAGTAATTGGCATATTTTTGCCATCAGTACCGACCTTGTGGATTTGATGGGACAGATCTACTTATTTTATCTCTAAACATTACTTTTCTGTCTTGCTTTCCAGTAGTAAAGGAAGAAAGCACCCAGAATGAACTGAGTGAAGACTTAAGCCAGACCGGGACAGAGAGGGCATTGCTGCTAGACAGACTAGCTAATAATGTAGCCAAACGTAAGAGTTCTATGCCACAGAAGTATGTGGGTAAGGGCTAAAGTATGTTTCTTTGTGTTTCTTTAACAATCGGCTGTGTACTGACCTGTATAATACAGGTGTTAACTGGACTAAATAATATGATAGAAGCAGGTTATTTAATATTCCTGTTGCCCTTCTGTTTTGATGTGCTACTCTTTGTTGTTCATGTTATTTACAGGCTGGTGATCAGAGAATGTGATCATAATGGCGATCAGCCAAAATATTTAATATTAAACTGTCAAAAAAGTAGTGTTTGAAAGTCCTTTGTTAACTTTGGGTAGTTAGTAATGATACCACTTGGATAAATTTACATTATTAGAAATGACTATGTAATTAATTATAGAAATGAACAGATCGCTTCCTTTCCATCCAAATGGAAGAGTAGAATGTGAAATAACAGAATGAGTTAGTTCTGCATATCTGCTGTACCTTTCACATTTTGCACGTTTATGCGTGCATGATTAAAATAAATCTGCTTTTTAAAATTAAATATGATTGATATATGTTAACCTCATTTGTCAATGGGAGAGAGATCCTGAACAGAGGGAAAAGACTGCTTGAGCTTTTCTGCTTAGGCCCTGTTGTCAGAATCAGGATGATTGATTTTATTCCCCTCTGTGAGACTGACTGTATGGACAGTTGGTTGATTTTAGTCCCTCTATGAGGTTAGTCTGCTGGTTTTGGTCCCTCTTTGAGTCCTATGGTCAGTGTGTTGGTTTTAGTCCCTCTTTCAGAAATGTGGTCAGTTTGTTGATTTTATTCTTCTTATTATTTTATTATTATTTGTGGGAATTATAGCTGGATTAATGTAAATTATAGTCCCCTTTTGTGGAATTTATGGTTGAAATGATGCTGCCTCTTTGGTACTTGTGATAAGATTAATTTGTCATCTGTGCAATTTAGCCTGAAAGAAGAGGCTCACACCAAGCTAAGAAATCCTCTCTGGGCAGCAGCAAATTAAGTTCCTAAATCAGCCAATATTACACATTAAAAGCCTGGACTGACTAAAGGGTGATAGTTTATTTCTCAAGACAATGTCACAAATTGTTTGGTCCCCTGGTTTGTTGGCAGGCCATTTGGGACAGAGGATGGAGCATGGAAACATATCCTGCATATATGAATAAAGCTAACTGGCAAAACTACTACAGACTGGACAATATTGTGCAATACAACAAAGCATATTAAAATATTGTTCAAATTGTACAAATAAGCTTTTGTTAGAAACAGGACATTAAAAAGAAAAAAATACAGAATGAATCAAATTGTAAATAAAAATGCTTACTGATTGCTGCTAATAATTGCTGATAGAAACAATCCATTGACGGATCCTAATCTCTGTCTCTTAGGTGAGAAGCGCTTGTCGGATCTGCCCTACGACAGCGGGGCCCCCGGCTTCAAAGAAACCGAGCTGATGCAGCCTCACGTCATCGACCAGGCCATCAACAGCGCCATCAGCTACCTGGGGGCCGAGTCTCTGAGGCCGCTGGTGCAGACCTCCCCGGCCTCCTCCTCAGACGTGGGCATCTACCCCCTGCACAAGCCCCTGTCCGACAGTCACAATGGCCACGGCCTGTCAGCTAAAGACAGTGCGGCCGAGAACCTGCTCCTGCTGTCCAACGCCAAGTCGGCATCCAGCGAGCGAGACGGCTCCCCCAGCCACAGCGGGCAGGACTCCACCGACACGGAGAGCAACAACGACGAGCGGCCAGCGGGAGGCACCGGCCTCATCTACCTGACCAACCACATCGCTGCCGGGGCGCGCAACGGGGCTCTGCCGCTGGTGAAGGAGGAGCAGCGGCAGTACGAGTCTCTCCGGGCGGCAGCCCTGGAGGTGGCCTCCGACACCTACAAGGTGCTGAGCAGCGAGGGGGAGCAGGTGAGGGCATATCGCTGCGAACACTGCCGCATCCTCTTCCTGGACCACGTCATGTACACCATCCACATGGGCTGCCACGGCTTCCGAGACCCCTTCGAGTGCAACCTGTGCGGCTACCGCAGCCAGGACCGCTACGAGTTCTCGTCTCACATGACCCGTGGGGAACACCGCTTTTGAACTCACACGCTCGTGTTCGCACACGAGCACACACAAAGACAGACACATACACACACACTGCAAAAAAAACTAAGTATAAGTCAGTCTTAACAAGCATCTTAGTCTTATATTTAGACTTAAAATCTTATTTCTATTACTTTTTTGTTAAATGAGACAAAAAGCCAGTGAGGTGAGAAAGTTTGACTCATTTCAAAATTTGGGTGAGACAATTTCACTTGTCAAGCAAACAAGCTAATATTTTCTACTTATTATGAGACTAAAAATGTTTTTTAAGACAGCCATTTTTTGCAGTGTGTTCATGCTTACAGTAGTGTGTAAAAATGTGGGTACCCCTGGTCAAAAAGCCTTTTACAATGAATATCTAAGTGAACAGAAGCAAACCTGACGTTGCAAATGGTACAACGTTAAACATGACACATTTCTTCAAATTTTAAAGCAAGATTACATTTTACTTCAAATTTTTACAGTTTCAGAATAATAAAAACAGGAAAAAGGCCTTGTGCAAAAGTTTGGGAGCCCTGTCAGTTAGTACTTTATAACTCCTTGTCGGGCAACTATAACAACATGTAAACACTTCCTGTAGCCAGCTAAGAGTCTTTCAATTCTCTCTTGTGGAATTTTCCCCATTCTTCCTGGCAGAACACCTCTAGCTCAGAAATATGCTTCGGCCTCCTAGCATGTACAGTATTTTTGAGATCTCTCCACAGATTTTCAATAATATTCTGGTCTGGGAACTGTGGTGGCCATTCCAAAACATTCATCCGTCTTTCCTGGAGGTACTTGAACAAGGTTGATTTCGAGGTATGCTTTGGATCATTGCCTTACTGGAAAATCCAACCTCCCTTCAACTTCAATGTCTGGACTGACCTTTGAACATTAGACTGACTGAAATCTATTCTTCCTTCCACTTTCACAATATTTCCTGTGTCCCCAGCTGCCACACAACCCGAACACATAATGGATCCACCTCCATGCTTCACAGTTGACAAGGTGTTCTTCTCTACAAAGGCTTCACCCTTTTTTCTCCAAGTACATTGTTCCAAAAGGCTTCAGGCTTCTCAATGTTTTCTTTTGCTTGCTTCAGACGCTTAATTTTGTGTTGAGATCATTCTTTCTGGCAACTCGGCCATGTAGGTTGTTTAAAGTCCGTTGTATTGTTGTCCCTTGAACAGCTAGACTTGTGTCTGCTACTCTTTTTTGCAGCGATGTGGGTTCTTCTGAAGATTTCTCACCAGGTCGTAGGTGAGTCTATCTGAAATCTTTCTTGTTCTCCCAGACCTTGCCTTGACTTCAACTGTTCAATTAATGTTCCATTTTCTGTTAATGATTCTGATAGTGGAAATAGGTAGATTGAAACATTGAAATAGTTTTTGTGGCCTTCTCCTTCTTGGTGGGAATGAACCATCTTCATTCTGAAATCCATGACAGCTGTTTAGAGGAACCCATGGTTGTTAACATGAGGCAGAACAATCAGTGCAGTTGGATACTTTAGAAGGTATGGAGTTGCTTCAGAATAAAAAGTTTAGCCCTGGTATTATACTCAGATGACTCATTGAAGCCCTAACAAATTAATCACAGGGTCTGGCCTTAGTAATTTAAATCAAAGAATAATCCAAAAGTGTTCTCAAACTTTTACACGGGGCCCTTTTCCTTTTTTTTAAAAATAATTTATAAACAGTAAAAAATGAAAATAAAAAGCAATCTTGCTTTAAAATGTGCAGAAATGTCTCATGTTTAACTCATATGTACCATTTAGAGTTCAGGTTTGCTTTTGATCACATACAGATTCATTGTAACAAACATTTAAACCAGGGCTGCCAAAATGGTTGCACCCCACTGCACACAGACATACAGACATACAGACATAGGTACATGCATACACTCTGTCTAATTCTAAATCATTTTAATCGCATCGTTCATTGAAATAATTGTAACCTACTGTGCTTCACAGATAAGGAAATATAAATTATTAGTCTCAACAAAAGAGAAAAAAGAGCTGACAACACCTGTAATCAGAAATAATAATAACTAAAACTTCATCAAATGAAATATACTGAAATGGAAATACCCTTGAACAGATGCCATGTATTATCTGTAGTTATTTAAAGAGGGTAAATAGATATAATAAAATTATATAAAGGTATATAAATCAAAATATAGTACATTAAAAACAAAAAAACAATACTTACCTAAAAGCTTAAAACTTAAAAGCATTGAAATTATTTTGTGTGTGTGTACACATACACAAACAAATACACATATACACATGCACACACAGACATAAGATGGGTCATTGTTATACACTGTGCTGAAATTGCATGAATTCTTGTGTAATGTGCAGCTGACTTGATCTCAAAATATTTTCTCTAAAATATTATGAAGGATGATAATAGATGGATAGATGAAGTTTGATAACATATGAATTGTTTGCATTCATAACTTTTTTTCTACACAGTTACTATATCTGTGATTCATTTTCACTCTCCTATAATCACATTGAAATGTCAATAAATCAAACTAAATAGAAAAAATATGTAATATTGATGGGTTCTATACTAATGTATAGTGCAACTGCCAAGCCAACATAAACAAACCATATTCAAACAAAATCCATCATATGATCATAAGTGCAAAAGAAAAACTGGAAAAAGGTGTGGCCTGAAATGTGTGGCAACCAGACTGGAGGTGGAACCTGTTTTAAAGAGGAAATGAGCTTGTGCCTGATGAATCCACCTGTTTTTTTAACTTTATTGTCTCTGTTTTTTTTTTTTGTTTTTTTTTATATATAACACACTCACACAGATAATATAATAGAGTATATCATATGTTAAAAGAAAGCAACAAACCTATTTGTTAATGTAGTGGTATGTCAATATGAGATGTTATATGTAGGTACAGTATCATTATTCCACACAGATATTTTTTATATATTTTGGAGTTTGTGATAATGCTGTAGTCCAGTGTGTTTAATGATTAGCAAATACCATACACCCTTTTCTGTACCTCAGATCCTGACAAAAGGTTTGACATTACACTTACAGTAATAACAACTTGAAGGAGAAGGGCCAGACCGGTCAAAGCTGACAGGAAGGTGACAGTCACGCAAATAACCACACATTACAGTGGTTTGCAGCAGAATATCTCTGAACATAAAATAAGTGGATAGGCTACAGCAGCATATGTTTCACCAATAAGTGAAAAAAATATAATAAAGTATAATAAATACCTACTAAAGTACTAAGTGAGTGAATGTAGTACCTTAAAAGAATATGAATATGTTGGCAACCTTTAGGAACTTTTGCTTGGTGATTTTCACTGAATCTTGGTAACTGTATGTTTAAAATTCTGATATTGATGATATTGATATTTTTATCTGATGAGCTCTATGCTGTCCCTCATAAACTAGAACTGTAAAAACCGGAGGGAATGCCCTGAGAATCTGAAAAGTTCATGTACAGTGTCTTCTCAATGCCCCATCTGTTATATTGATTATGTACATTGTGTAAAAAATTTTTTTACATGCTTGCGTCTGTTGTGGTGTAGTGCTTACACTTTGAAATTTAAAGTCTGTACCCTAAAATGCATATCATTCTGTAAACTGCATGTACATAAAGTGTAAAATATATCTTCCATGCAAAAATACACATACAATGCATTGTTAAAAATATGAGCCAATGATATCAGAATGAACATATTCACTTGTAAATGCTATCATGGTTGGAAAGAGGGAGTAGGACTAAAGATCTTCTGTTTGAGCAGTATTGTTGGTTTGTATCTCTTTGTATGACATGAAAGCATACAAATCTGACCAACAAATAACAAATCTGCTACTTAATTAATTCATGTATGTTTAAGGTAGTTGTTACCATGGTATTGAAGAAAATAACAATGTTATGTCAATTGTATGCTGTTTTGTATATTATTTAATTTGAACACACAGTCATTTTTAAAACAAACATATATTGGTGAATTTATAACCAAAGGACATCATATAGGTTAAATGAATTAAAAAGCATTGACTGTGAACTTTGTTGTTGAAACATTATTACCTGATATTATTATTTAAAGTAGATATTTGTGCATATGTATGTCCTTATTTCTGCACTTTTGTGTTTAAAGGAAAAATTCAGTGCACTCCATAATGTTGTTACTTATGTGAATTGTGGTAGCACGCTATACCAAATACAGTTTTATAGATTTTTGTGAGTTATAAAGTGCACCTTCTTAAACTCATTGTAATACAATTCCCATCTTGCATTTCAAAAATATCTCAAAGATGTCACAGGCAATGACTTTGCAATGTACTATGGGGGCTTCAGGCAATGGAGACATGGAAATAGTAATGTACACCATCTCAAAAGATAAGCTTTAAATGATAGGAGCATCATTCTTGACACACCAAATTGCTTATTCGACAGAGTACATGTACCCGTACATGTATAAATGGTTGCTCTTGAAAGAAATTAAAAATAGCTGTATACATGCTGGACATACACATATTTTTTGTATTAAACAGGAGTGGAGTAATTTGTCTCAATCTTTGAATGCTATCTTGTCAAGCACATTATTACACAAATTGTATTTTGAGTGTGTTATATCGTCTGCATATAGTAGTTTTTATGTTTCTGGGTGAAAATGTTCTTTATTCCTTTATTATTTCATTATTTGTAAAAGATATGCTTGCAAACAAACTATTAAACATCCAGACCAAGCCTTACTATTCTTGAGTGTACTAAGTACAGTGTGTTTCCACTGGAGAGTTGTAAATTCATTAGACTCATTGTTTAATGTAGCCAAGTTTTCAGATTTGGGGACAATTTTGCATTTGCATGTAACTTGAATTAGAATTTGTCTTTAACATTTTAAAGTCACATAAATTAATTCACACAAAATATTCATAACACCAAATATAGTAAATAATGTGCGAACTGACTATTACATTTAAGGGGATTAATTATCAAGAGTGACTGCGTTGGGATGGGTGGGCCTGGGTGGACCACAACCACCTAAAGAATATCCTGGCCTACCCATTTATTTTGGCTGCATGCACTCAATTGTGAAAGCCCACGTAAGACGTTCTGGCCTAATTCTATGCAGGTCAAGGCCAACTTTACTGGATGAATATTTCTGCCTATGCTACTGACCAAGAGACTCAAATTTGTCCGTTTTGATTGCCATTTGTTGTATAGCTACTAGAACCGTTATCAGCATTACATGGGCTTTTTTCATGGCCTAAATGTTTAGCTGTACATGACTAAATAATGTCATGTAGGGGGGGGGGCATTGGTGGTTCTTGTACAGTTCCTTTTAGCCTCCATACTATGCTCTTGTCATTACTCTGATACAGGTCAATCTTGATTGTTTGATTTGCATCTTACAGAATACCCTCAGCAAACTTGTTTGTGAAGTCCATGCCTGCCTCCTTAAGAGTGTTTCTGCAATTTCTCTTTGCAGTTACTGAGCTCACCGGTGCTCTTTCTTTCTTCTCAATGATGTTCCACATCATTCACATAAATATTGGTAAGTCTATTGTTTGACCTATGTATCTGACTGGTTTTTCTTATTTCTCAGCCTCATAACTGTCATTGGCAGGACTCCAATTCTCATGTTGAGAAACACCAATAACAGACTCCAAAGGCAATCATAGCCTAGACTCAAGACTAGATACTGAAAGCTTTCTTATCCCTGCACAGAGGAACCAATTGAATACATCTGACTAATTAGAAACAGCTGAGGCCAACTGTCCAATTAGTTTTTGTCTCATAAATTGGGGGGGTATGTATGAAAAGGGATGTAATTCCGATACAGATCAGCTGATATTGAAGTAAACAGTGCTGGAGATATAGGCGGTCCAGCCAGTGGAGAGCTGTCTCTACATAAAAAAGCCAGTTCATTCACAGGCCCTTGTAACTGAGACATTCAGTAACCATATGTTTAGTAACTTAGTGCCATCTGCTTTATATAGACGCACTTTATTGGGAACACCTCTACATCTACTTATTCATGTGTTTATCTAATCGGCCAATCGTGTGGCAACAGGGCAATATATAAAATCAGGCAGGTAGATACGGGTCAGGACGTTCAGTTAAATGTTCACATCAACCATTAGGATGGGGAAGGAATGTGATCTAAGTGACCGCGGAATGATCATTGGTGCCAGAGAGGGTGGTTTCAGTATCTCAGAAACTGCTGTATTCCTGGGATTTTCATGCACAACAGTCTCTAGAGTTTGCTGAGAAGGTGTGAAAAACAAAAAAACATTCAGTGAGCAGCAGTTCTGCAGGCAGTCACGCCTTATTAATGAGAGAGGTCCAAGAGGAGCGGAATTCATCATAGACGATAACAACTTCATATAAGCAAATTAAGCATTAAATTGTTCTACAAGCACAAAATTACAGGGCTCCAGATAATCCGCAAATTATCACTATGCAGCTTTCGTTGCTTTTTAAAAATGTTTGTAGTTACGAACATATGGTCAGATTTGTGTACCAAATGCAAAGATGACATTATCTGTCCTGGGATGGTCAGTCTCACAGGCTGTACCAACACATTCGTGCCATCATCATGCCAATTAAATCAGGGTTTTAAGTCGCACGAGTCAGGAAGATAGATTAATACAGACGCACTGTTGGTGGCATTAAGATGGTCCAATTTTGTCACGATGAAAAGGGAAGCATTATGGGCGTTTTAGCCTGGACGATCTAAAACACAGAACATTACTTTTTACACACTGAAATCCCATCGTATTCAATATATAGCTAAGTATTTAAACCATGAAAAACACTTTGATTCCAGACTTCAACATTAGGTAGTTCGCTTACATTTACATCAGTGAGCAGTATACCGGAAGTATCATTCCCTATACATCTACTTTACCTACTCATAAGCCTTCCCGGTTATTCGTATCTCCTTAGCAACAGCTTTCCCACCACTGTCACTGGGGAGAACCTTGTCATTGTATGCTCAAATTGATTCCATATGTGACTAATCCACACCTAATTCTTTGATAAGTCAGTCTACAGTAACTGGTGGAATCAACCAGTAAGTCAAAACAAACTTGATATCAAATTAAAATTAAATGAATTAATGATGGTATGAAAATCATAAATTCTTTATTGAAAGTAGGCTCAACTACTTCCAATTTACGAAACAGGAGACATAGATAAGACATTAAACTGCAAATACCAGGAGAGAGAGAGAGAGAGAGAGAGAGAGAGAGAGAGAGAGAGAGAGAGAGAGAGAGAGAGAGAGAGAGAGAGAGAGAGAGAGAGAGACAGAGAGAGAGAGAGAGAGAGAGAGAGAGAGAGCAGATAAGGCAGACCTTGCGACCTTGCCAGAGTATTACCACAGGAACCAGCACCAAAATAAAAATAAAAATCCTTCTCCTCCAAGGATCCAAATTCTAACACACAAGCCTGCGGCCATCTTAAATACCTTAGCCAGGCTACCCAGAGATGCTTGCCTTGATTGGGTGGTGCCAAGTTAAGGTGTGGAAGGAAGGGGTTTTAGTCTCATGTTCATGGTTCATGGTTTTAGTCTCTTTTTAATGAGACCAAAGGAGTATTATGAGCAGGGGGCAGGAGGAGTGAATATTAGGAGGGGAGGCCGGAGGAGTGAATATTAGGAGAGGGGGCAGGAGGAGTGAATATTAGGAGGGGGGGCAGGAGGAGTGAATATTAGGAGGAGGGGGGCAGGAGGAGTGAATATTAGGAGAGGCGGCAGGAGGAGTGAATATTAGGAGAGGGGCAGGAGGAGTGAATATTAGGAGCTGGGGCAGGAGGAGTGAATATTAGGAGGGGGGCAGGAGGAGTGAATATTAGGAGAGGGGGCAGGAGGAGTGAATATTAGGAGAGGGGGCAGGAGGAGTGAATATTAGGAGGAGGGGGGCAGGAGGAGTAAATATTAGGAGGGGGGGCAGGAGGAGTGAATATTAGGAGGGGGGGCAGGAGGAGTGAATATTAGGAGGAGGGGGCAGGAGGAGTGAATATTAGGATGGGGGGCAGGAGTAGTGAATATTAGGAGGAGTGAATATTAGGAGTTGGGGGCAGGAGGACTGAATATTAGGAGGAAGGGGCAGGAGGAGTGAATATTAGGAGGGGGGGCAGGAGGAGTGAATATTAGGAGGGGGGGCAGGAGGAGTGAATATTAGGAGGAAGGGGCAGGAGGAGTGAATATTAGGAGGAGGGGGCAGGAGGAGTGAATATTAGGAGGGGGGCAGGAGTAGTGAATATTAGGAGGAGTGAATATTAGGAGTTGGGGGCAGGAGGAGTGAATATTAGGAGGAAGGGGCAGGAGGAGTGAATATTAGGAGGGGGGGCAGGAGGAGTGAATATTAGGAGGGGGGGCAGGAGGAGTGAATATTAGGAGGAAGGGGCAGTAGGAGTAAATATTAGGAGGGGGGCAGGAGTAGTGAATATTAGGAGGAGTGAATATTAGGAGTTGGGGGCAGGAGGAGTGAATATTAGGAGGGGGGGCAGGAGGAGTGAATATTAGGAGGAGGGGGGCAGGAGTAGTGAATATTAGGAGCTGGGTGCACAAGGAGTGAATATTAGGAGCTGGGACAGGAGGAGTGAATATTAGGAGGAGGGGGGCAGGAGGAGGAATGAATATTAGGAGGGGGGCAAGAGGAATGCTTTAGAAATCGTTTTATACCCTTGCCTACAAAAAATGGCTTGGTTTTTCTTCTGACATGCAATGTGAATTGAGGAACCTTATATACACAGGTGTGTGTCTTACTGAACTATGTCCAATCAATTCAATTTCAAGCCAATTCCAATCTCCAATCAAGTTGTAGACACGGCTCAAGGATAATTGAAGCAAACAGGATGCACCTGACCAAAATTTGGAGTGCCACAGCAATGTGAGATTTCAGTTTTTGATTTTGAATAAATTTGCTAAATTTCTAAAAACCTGTTTTTACTTTGTCATTATGAGTTATTGAATATAGATTGAAGGGCAAAATTAAATTTTTTATCCATTTCAAATGTATTGTCAATACAATACAAAGTGCTAAATGTGAAGGGGTCGGTGTAATTTTATGTAAAGAGGGGCAGAGTAGGTGTAAATTTGTGTAAACAAGGCGGGGTGGATGTAGGTTGGTACTGAGAGTGGTGTAGGTCATGGAGCAGGGCGTAAAGAGGTTTAGGCCAGGGGTATCCAATCATGTGCAGGTTTTCATTCCAACTTCACTACACCGCTGAATTAATTAATTTATACACATTCAATCAGAGAAGAGGGAACTAATTAGTGAAATCAACTGGTGAATTGATTTGCTGGAATGAAAACCAGCTTAGCCTCCATGGCACATGATTGGGCACCCCTGGTCTAGGCTGTGGCAATGATGGTGTCGGTTGGTACAGATGGCAGTGAGTGGGTGGAGATACAGGCATTCCTCAGAGAGTGTGGCTGAGGTGGAGCAGAGGAGTCTGCATGCCCAGTGAGGAAGCTAATCAGCTCTATAAAGGGACAACGGCAGACAGATGGCTGCTCTGTGATTCGGCAAAAACGGGAAACAGCTGTAGCCAGTGCTGCTCCCCCACGCTTCAATGGAGCCTCTGCGGAGAGAGCACATTTGCATAGGCAGGATTATCTGGTATCCGGCCTGGATCACAGGCCCAAATCTGGACTCTCACTTCTGCTTTCTCTGTACAACTCAGCTGAGAACTCACTAATCTCCCCCCACCCCCTCCAGAAGTAAGGGACTGTAAAGGAATGGAATCCACTAATTAACAATGACTGTTGTTAGAAAATATAGTGACTTACATTTTTGCACTTTGTGTAGATTTAATTTTAAATGGATACAATTTTTGGCCATCAATCTACACTCAATAACCCATAATGACAAAGTGAAAACATGAAGAAATTTTTGCAATTGTATTTAAAAAAAATTTTTTTTAAAAAAGACCAGTATTCAGACCCTTAATTTAGTACTTTGTAGAAGCCCCTTAGGCAGCAATGAGCCTTGACTCTTCTTGGGTAAGTCTCTACAAACTTTGCACACCCGGATTTGGACAGTTTGTCACATTCTTCCTGGCAGATTGCATTGTCTTGGATGTATGCTTCAGGTCACTGTGGTCCTGAAAGGTACACCATTGCCCAAAGGTCATGTGCACTCTAGAGGTTTTCTTCAAGGACCTCTCTGTATTTGGCTGCATTCATCCTTCCCTCAATTCTGACCAGTTTCCTTGTCCCTGCCGCTGAGAAGCACCCCCATAGCATGACGCTACCACCACCATGCTTCACTGTACGGATGGTATTAGACAGGTGATGAGTAGTGCTTGGATTTCTGCCCAAAGTTAAATTTTTGTCTTATCAGGAGAGAATCTTTTTCCTCAGGCTCAGTCTTCACATAGAGTGGTCATGTAGCCCAGGTATGTGTCTACTTAACCAGTGGGCATGGTCCTCGGATTGCCCTGCCTCCCTCCCACAAACTGAGCCCCACCTGCCACAGCCTGATTGGTGGAGTGCTGTTGAGATGGTTGTCCTTCCGGCAGGTTCTCCCATCTCTGCAGAGGAGACCCCAAAGGAATCAAAACCAAAAAGCATTCTTATATCTGCACTAAGGAAGCAACTGAATACACAACTAATCCGAAACAGCTGACAAGTCAACTGTCCAATTAGTTTTGGTCCCCTAAAATAGAGGGACTGTGAATAAAAAGGGAAGTAATTAATTCACGGATTACCTGATATTGATGTAAATACCCTCAAATTAAAGGTGTCAGTCCGCACTTCATCTCAAATCCAATGTGCTGGAGTACAGAGTCAAAAGAACAGATTGTACCACTGTCCAAATACTTAGGGACTGTGCTGTATTTGGCTTTGTGATGCTCAGGGATATAGGAGAAGTGCAATAGGAAATAGCTATCCCTGCATTACAGCAGTAGGACTTGTCGCTTGGTCACAGCTGTCCTGCTACTCTTTGATCAGGCCTCTGGGAAGACTGGACTACTTGCTCTGTTGGCTTGTTGTACAAAGTTTGGAAGCAGCGGCCAGCCACAGAACTTGGGCTTCATCTGAAATATTTATCACCGGCTTGACAAAAAGATGAAAAATGAATGAAACAAGTTTTTTCATGGCCTTCCAGGTTTTCAAAGATTGTTTCATGAAAATTACATGACAATATAATTTTATGCCACCTATAATCAGAGCCTTGGTACATATGACAACGAAAGAAGAACTTGTTGGACAAGGAGAGCTGTCAGTTATCCATATCCCTATTTCAAAAAGGTTCCTGATCCTGCTGAAGTCCTTGTACTATAATGTGCTCTAGTGCATTACTGTGAATTTAACTGGCATAGGGAAAGTGAGCACAGGTTGAACATAGTAGTGTTAATAGGGAAAGTGAGCACAGGTTGAACATAGTAGTGTTAATAGGGAAAGTGAGCACAGCTTGAACAGTCGTGTTACTGTCAGAGAGCCTCAATAAGTAAAGCATAAAATGAGACAGCCTTTTCTTTTGTGCTATATGAAAATTGGTCACCTTAAATTCCCCCAAAGTTTCTTACTTATGCATGGTTTTCATTCATACTTGTAACCCATATACTTATTAACTTTAGCTGTACGACAACATATTCCAAAATCACTGTCCATTTTCATTTCAGTTTTGATTGTTAATGTGACAGTTGTTTTCCACTATAATTCATCATGTTAGAGGAAACACACATTGCACAAAAGCCAAGCAGACCACTTGCATCCCCTCAAATCAGCAGTGTGCTCTTAACAAATATGATTTAATGTCCCCAGACATGTACCTAATTGTGAAATTGAACCGCTTTGGCATCTACAGAATTGCCTTGATGATTAAAATGTAATGAAAACAATTTTCTTGTGTGGCATCAGTACAATATAAAGACAAACACCCAGGGTCAACACAGGACATGACCAACCTTGCATTATATAGGCCTGACAACTTGGAAATACCTGTACTAAAATAATAATTCTCTAAAGAGATAATACCAACTTGCTCTCCATGCAAACCAGCCAATGAGTAATATTAATTAAATATTATTCTGTGATATTGTTGTTAATGCAGTTCATTTGGAGTTTAAATGAAGTTTTGGGTAGAAAAATGTTGAGATTTCCAAACCTGCTGGCTTAAACTAGGGATTCAATTTACACAATGAATAATCTACTTTAAAACAAACCTAATCAAGAAAGTTTTTGAAATCTTTAAATTGATGTCATGTCACTTTCCAAGTTATGCACATTACAGAGCTTTTAAATATAGATTATGGCTGAATGAGTCATTTGAATCAATTAAAGCAGCATTAATTTGTTGGAATGGATACCTGCATACGCACTGCCCTTTGTGGCAACGAGATTGAGGCCACTGCTAGAGTATGCTAAACGAAGCCTGAAGCAACTAGCTACACAACAAGGAGTGCTAAGGATTGGGGATAGGGAGATGCAAAATGAATTCCAAGACTAATTCTTGAATCCAAGAAGCAGGTCTTCTGTTAGCATCTGAAGACGGAGATTATATTTCTTTTTTTCAGGTATATTTTTACCATTTCAATAGACTGCTGCGGGATCGCTAAACCTGCTGCAAGCTGGCGTGACTTCTACAAAACAGTTATGTTCAAGGGTGATTGCTGTAGATACGTTTTATAGTATGTGCATTTAAAATTTTCCTAAACATAAATATAAAATGTAATATGAATCGTAAAAGATAACTCATTTTCAATAGTACAGTATATGATCAACTTTCTCTTGCCAGTTTTCCTGAAATGCCTTAGGTTCTTCAATTAGACCAATATTGCAGTCTTGGTCTCAACCCTAGCATCCATTCTTCATACACACAGAATAGAACACATTTGGGTGTAAGGTAGTAAGTTCTATGATATGAAACTGGATCCTTGCATTTGCACATCTGCTGAGCTTATGTATAAACATTAAAAAGTGTTATTGAGGAAAACAAGCAAACTCTTACTGCAAAATCCATTTATGAAAAAGGGTATTTAACTTCCTCTGGCTTTTTTAAAATGCCGCCTCACATGTAGAAAGAAAGTGAGGGCAATCATGGCAAAACTTTAGGCAACACAGCTGCAAATGATCTTATGCAGTCATAAAATCCTGTAAAAATGTAATACAAATTCAAAAGCAAGTAAGTATAGGGTTTTATTTTTATACTTTATCAGCAAGTAAACCAGCTGTTTCCCCCTCGGTGGTAGCAAAGTATGCATGAAGAGAAATGTTTTAGAAATTTATTTGAAATATAAATGATACAAAACAGTAGCGTATATTAATTTTGTGGGTTTTATCCAAAGATTATAAAAAAACATAACATTTAAGGAATTAACATTTTAACAGTAAATCAAAGATGATGCCCAACTTTTAGGCAGTGCCTGAAAATTTCATAAATAACTGCTAACCATTTTCTAATTAACTTAAATTCTTAGTTAAGTGAACAAATAATCATCAAGCCCTGCTGAACCTAAAATATGTAAAGATTTATAAAACAGGTCACGGGCCGGGGTCCAAGTTATCGGCCGCAGCCGAAGGTCTTGTTCCATTCTTCGTAGAGTTCCAGGTCTTTGGGCGAAACGCTGGGGCGTACAGTCTTGAGGGCCTCCTGGAAGTCGGCATAGAGGATGGGGCGCACCTGCTCAGGGGAAATGGTGGCGATGTCAGCAAAGTGAATGCTGCGTATGGGGCCGAGGGCGGCCTCGCGGCACAGCTGGGTCATGTCCGCCCCGGAGAAGCCCTCTGAGCGCTCCACCACACGCTCCAGCTCGTGGGCTCCCAGCTCGCACCGCTCCCGGGCCGTCAGCCTGGCCACGATCTGCCTGCGGGCAGCCGCCTCAGGCAGCGGGACGTACAGGCGCTTGGCCAGCCTCCGGCGGGCCGCCTCGTCGATCTCCTGCGGCCGGTTGGTGGCGCCCACCACCAGGATGCGGTCGTCAGCCGAGGTGGCCGCCCCGTCCAGCTGCACCAGGAACTCGGTCTTGATGCGGCGTGACGAGTCGTGCTCCCCATCGGTGCGCTGCGAGAGCAGCGAGTCGATCTCGTCGATGAAAATGACGGCGGGCTGGTGGCAGCGGGCCACTGCAAACAGGGCCCGCACCATCTTCTCGCCCTCGCCCACCCACTTGGAGGTCAGGGACGAGGCGCTGATGCTGAAGAAGGTGGCCCCAGACTGGCAGGCGATGCACTTGCCTATCAGGGTCTTGCCCGTCCCTGGGGGCCCGAAGAGCAGGATCCCCTTGGGGGGCCCGCGCAGGCCGGTGAAGATGTCCGGCCTCAGCATGGGCCACACCACAATCTCCTTGATGGTGGCCTTGGCGAAGTCCAGACCCGCAATGTCGTCCCAGGTGACGGGCGGGCCGTGGTCCATGATCTCGCTCATGATCAGCTCGACGATTTTGGGCTCGATGTTCTTGAGGTGCTCGTCCAAGAGAGGCGGCTCCTGGCCTGTTCCGCTTCCACTGCCGGAGTCCACCTCCTCCTGCTTTGGCAGGGGGGACACAAACTTGGAGAAGGCCCCGCGGGACCTGCCGGCCCCCAGGGATTTCTTCGGGCCGCCGGAGTACGAGCCGCGCTGAGGTTGGACGGCCTGCTTCTTCTGCTGCCCGACGTTCAGCTGCTCTCGAGCCGACCTGAAGGAGGCGACGCCGCGGCCATCCTCTCCTCTCCTCCCGCGGGCTGCATGGCCTCCCGCGACATCCCACTCCGGGCCCCGCTCGTCCTCGTCGAAGCCCTGGAAGGCTTTCCGCTTCGAGCCGTTTGAGTGTGGGAAAAACGCAGGCTGGACGCTGCTGCCGTTAGCTTGGTGAGGACCGGGACCCTCGGCCTTATGGCCAAAGAGGGACGCGGCTCTGGGTAGATCCCTGGAGTAGGAGGCGAGGGAAGGAGCGGGGGCCTCGCTCCTAGCCTCCATGGGCAGGCCCCCCGGAGCTACCCCAACCCCCTCCATCGCATCCCGAATCACGTCACCTCCCCCCACCACGGCGTGGACATCTGCCGGGGCCCCTGCGGGGTCCTGAGCTCTGCCTCTGAAGGCGCTCTGCATGCAGGGCAGCTCCAGCGCAGCGCTGGCGGTCAGGGAGGACTCCCAGCGTCCGCTCTCGTTCCTCTGACTGCGCGCCAGGTGCAGGGCGCTCTCGGCGTAGTTGTTGAGGCCAGCCCGCGGGTCGTCAGAGTCCAGCGTGGCCGCGTAGCGCTCGCCCAGGGTCCCCAACAGGCCGGCCGTGGCGGGCCAGGAGAGGCCCGCGCTCGCCCATGCATACTGAACACTCAGGATGTGCGCGCGGTAGGCCTCGGCCTTCTGTTCGGGCGAGCAGGTGCCAGACAAAATGTCAAAGGACCGCCGCTGCCACTCGCTCAGGTGTGCTGCGTGCATGCTCGGGCCCGCTCGCCGCATGCAGCTCCTGCGTGGAGAAAAGGGAGCATTAAAAATGCATATGTGTGAACACCTGCTCAAATGCCACACAGCCAAAAGATGAGCATTTGGGCCGTACACTGAATTACAATAAAAGTGACTTGTGCTTTTAAAAGATGGTACACAAAACTTCTTTAACCCGTTCAGTCTCACACCCAATGTGAAGCGACTGCCCAAATCCAAAGGGGTTTTGAGTTTTGTTGGGGAAAATGTATAGAATTTAGTAGGGTTTTAATAGGGGCTGAAAACAATAGTATGGCAGTCATTTAAATGGGTTGGAAAGTCAAGATCAGTATGAGTCTGCCATATGGCACTCTTAGGATTTTACAGTAGTTACGCCTGACTGAAAGGGTTAAGTACCATTACGTTGGGAAGAAATAACAATGCTTTCACTGAACTATACAGTGTTGTAAACTCAAGGGCAGAGTAGTGTCACTATGTTCTGGTGAGAGGTTTGAATTAGTGTAGCAGCAGTGTTGCAGCAGTGGGTGGATTTGGCAATCCTATGCAAATACCCTAATCATGCGATAATCCATTATGCAATTAAGTGGATTCGACTGCATTATCATAAACCTACACGGTTTTTGCCTATATGTGCAGACTGAACTGAGAAATAAAATTCTGGAAAATGGTTTATGTTGTTATAATACCACTGACAAAAGGGTGGTACAAGTTCTTTCAGTGAATGTAAAAAAGTAATTAAAACGCATTAAGGTGGCATTTGTGTGGATTCATTAAGTTAAAAGGTTAATATTGTACCATAAGTTTGTGAGAAAAATTAAAGGCATTTGAGATGTATTGCAATTCTAAATAACACAAAAGAATGACCCCTTCAAATGTGTTAATCCTACTGTATAGGCTATATTTTTCCCTCCCTCCCAATTCTGGCACTTGTGTAACCCTTCAATAAATATCATTTTTACCATGGCACATTTCATTTTTATAGGCTAGATCTGAATGCATTGTGGCAGTCTCTTGAAGCCTTTACTGAACATTCTAAACCATTCTAAATCTTGCCAAATATAGGCAGACAAGGCAGGGAGTTGACAGTGACAGTAAAGCCGGTCCGACCTCAATCACGAAAAGTCACCACTTACTGTAAGCCCCGTTTTGACGCAGGAAAAACCCTGGTATGAATGATGCACCAGTGACATACCCAGAATGTACGGTAAAGGGCATTCTGTCAGAAATCAATCTGTTTCTGACCCCCATTTCAGCAATTTTCCTACTTGAGTGTTAGACTGTGTTTTGATTGACCATCCATTCAGGAGACATGACCCACCCTACCCAAAGACAGGCATCTTCTTCAAAAATAAAACAGGATGGTTCTCTTATTATTGAAAAGCTTACAAACAAGGTTATCCACAATTTCAATAATGTTGCTCCAAATTAAATAAATAGACAAATGTTTTTTTATTTCTATCTTTTAACCTTCATTTGCAAAAACAATAAATGTAAAGGTGTGAAGATCTTAGGTTATTTTATTCTGTTCAAAACAATATCCTGGTCTTATTGTAATCATAAAGACTTGCTCTACAACCTGGGTCATGTTTGAATACTTTGGCTTAATTAAGAATTAACATTAATAATTGAATAATCTCAAAACTACCATTTTTATTATGTTATATACAGTCCAATGTATACACAAACCAATTTGGAGAGTGAGATCTCTTGTACTTTTTGTTTTGTTTACAGTACAATTACAAGAGGTGACTCAAATATTTTAGGTAACATCGAAATATTTCTTACATTTAATGGTTACTCTGATCCCCTAAATGTTTGGAAATTCACAAGCATTCTTTACTCTGAAAACACTGGGGCCCCGAGGAAAAGGACTGCTCTAGTTTAGTGTCTTAGTTAGCTAGCAGAACCTGAAAGAGAATTGAGATGGCGGCAGACAAATCATGAAAGCATCAGTGGAAGAAAAACATTGTATGGCGTAGTTCAAAAAGGTCTGCAATGGTGTTGTCAAGTGCTACATATCAAACAAGATCTGGTTTGGCACAACACAACATGCAAGAAGGAACATCTGAGGAGACGAAACCCCTTTTAAAAAAGTGCAAACTGCATGCCATTATGTCAAACAGCCCTGAAGGAGATGTTTAAGTGTTTTACAAAAAAATGGGAGAAAAGTCCAATGTGGCTCATTTTTCCAGTCCAAGAGACAAGCCTGTTTCTTGTGAAATGTACCACCTATATAGCAAATTGTGAGACTCTACGTCTCTGCTTCCAAATGTGCACCTTCAAGTGTCTGTTATAGCACCACCATAAGGCCAATAGTCACCATTTTAACTGGGTTTACAGATATTAATGTCCTCCATAAGCATGCTACATTTACATTACATTACATTATTAGCATTTGGCAGATGCTCTCATCCAGAGCAACATACAGTTGATTAGACTAAGCAGGAGACAATCCTCCCCTGTAACAGGGCAGGGTTAAGGGCCTTGCTCAAGGGCCCAACGGCTGTGCTGATGTTATTGTGGCTACACCGGGATTAGAACCACCGACCTTGTGTGTCCCAGTCATTTACCTTAACCACTGCGCTACAAGTCAGTGAAGAACATAATAACAATAGGGCAACAGCTTGGTTGCTTTGGCCACATTTATTAATAATAATAATAATAATTATTATTATTATTATTATTATTATATTATTATACCTTTATTTGTAGGTTTTTATGTTGAAGCATATGCAATTTCTCAAATCTTGAGCACACTTGTGTATGTGTTCATGTGTGTTCTATGTTCATCTCAGTATTGTAAGAATGGTTTTGGTAACTTTGCTAAATAAAATAAAGCACCAGAGGATGCGTTTGTTCAGTCTTTGAGGTCACCAAACATTAAGCTAAAGAAGACACTTGTAGAAGAAGAATACATGTTTCAACATGCCTTTTTGTGGCTCTACATAATGGGAATAGTGGAAGCAGAAGAAGGGACTGGAATCATTGAACAAATGTTTTTTACAAATGCTAAAAGGCATTTTTTTGATATGTTTACATTCAGAACATTTCACATCAGTTAGGACCAAAACTGTGAATGATATTTCCATCGCTTTTACAAAAAATGCATTCAATGGACACAAATCTTGAATAAATTTCTCAGTCAGGCTCAACCACCAAAAACTGTACATTTCTACTGGCCAATTGGCAAATGTTTCTATTTCAAAACTGACACATCAAGTAGATAACAATTTGCTAAGCCACAAATGCTCTATTGAAATGCATTCAAATCCCTAAAAAAAGTTTTCATAATAGTTAAAGAAACAAATTGCTGATGATTGAAATTGAAGCAGTTTGTGAATTTGATATTGAATAGAACAATAATGCCAGATTTAGTTGGAGACCTGGAGGGAATTTAAATTTTATCTTTGGAATGATTTTGTTCAAGATGGACCCAGGAAGAACTACAAAAGTGGGTAAAAGAGGAAGACAAATGACTGGATGATAGAGGGGGAGAGGGAGAGGAGTACAGATTTGTGGTGCCGGATGCCTTGATATATCAGCAGATATCAGCAGATGATTGCAAGGATGGTTCTGGCATGCACAGAGGTTATTTCCCAGTGTACTGTATAGCAAGAGAGGACATAAGATAACATCTTGGGGCGCCAACGCAAACACACAAACTGGGGGGAATCCCAAAAAATATTACAGTAATCAGTTTCCATAAAACTATTCTTTAGGAATAACTTAATGTTTCAGTTATCATTTTGAGTAGTTGAAGTCATATCATATGCAATGTGTGTATTTCATTTTGAAATGCAAATACTTTGATGTTAAGATGTGTCAATGTGAACAAGTGATTTGTTTCACTGACGTTAGCTAACCTATCAAGCAAATTAACAGAAAGCTACCTAGCCTAAATGTTAGACACTAACATACACTAAAGTAGCACTATCCAGGCGACTAAAGTAGCACTATCCAGGCAACCAGAAGATTATCGCAACAAATTTGCGGATGTTCGTTCCAGATCCAAAACGTTGAAGCAAAACATGACTTCAGTTAGGAAAGGACAAGATAAAGCGGCAGCTAGAATTATACACAGACTAATTACAGCAATGTCTGTCATGTTTAGCCAGCAGCCAGATAGCACATTTGTAATATGCTAGCTATCAATACTACTACACTACTAGCCAGCTATCTAGCCATATAACTGACTAAAACTTTTTTTTGGCAAAAGGTAACGTTAGGTAGAGCTAGCTAGCTAGCTACGGATGCAAATACCTATACACGGTTCTTTATTTGCCAACAAACTGACGTTAACATTAGCTAACGAATAAAATATGAGTTAGCTAGCTAGCTAACGTTAGCAAACTTTATAAAGTGATAATCAACGCTAGCTAAATACGCGTAAGTGTAAAAACCTGACGTGATATCAGAGCCGATGACTGTCAAAATGTATTGTTTAGCGTTAATAATAAATGTGTAATTGTAACGTAAGTCATGATACATTTGGTTTGGAGCTCACTAACCTCAGTTTACTGAACTCCGTTTAGACTTCCCGCCGTGTTCTTTGGTCTACCCATGTACGTGCACGCACAGACTACAAAAACTGAATTCACTACTGAGGCAAGTTGTGAGGTTCAAGACAACAGCGACGCCCACCGGTGGAAAAACTTAAACAGCCCCACTGCCAACACGGTAAAAGAGACATCCTAGCCACGCACTGTAATTATTGACTATTTTTTGAGACGTTTGCAGACTGTTGCATGTTTCAAATTAAAATGACCTATGGAAATTACAATGCTGTGAATGTTTACAGCACTTTTAGCATTTTGTCGCAAGCAACTATAGTAGTGAGGCTAATTAAAGGGATAAACTTACTTGGATTAACTCCAATCTCAACCAACCTGACTGGAAAATATTAGAAATTAGGAATCATATAAGGTAATTGCATTATACATAATGATGATTTCTGTTTGATTTGCACTTCATTGTACGTCGCTCTGGATAAGGGCATCTGCTAAATGCCATGTAATGTAGTGATGATGATTAGTAGCAGTGGTATATGATATGTAGTTATTATTAGTATTATTATTATTATTATTAATAATAATAATAATATAATTATTATTATTAGTGCTATTATTATTATATATTGTATTATTATTATTATTATTATTATTATTATTATATATTATTTTTATTTTTATTTTTTTAAATTATTATTATTATTATTATTGTTATTATTACCTATAATTTTGTCTGTAGGCATCCAAAACATGGTACACTACCCAATATTAAATGTGTTGCCTTTGCTCTCTTGATATGTTTGCAGTTGATACGTATGGCCCCCCTTCAAAAAATACTTGCATTTCATACTTTAAACAGTAACTACATTCATTTATGTCATGATGACATGCACATATTCTCAAATATGTACACTTTCTTTACCCCACACACACTCCAACATGCATGTAAAACATGCCTTAATACCACACCACAAAATTAAACAGCTACACAAACTCACATGACCTTATGCTTCTCCATATAAAAACTGCAATACAAGGTGGAACAGAGCAGCACATTTTCAACTACTGTAAAACAATAAGCACACATCATCAAATAATTTTTCAACGCAAATACAATCCTACTTATCTGATCTTCCAGCAAAACAAAAATACACAAATACAAACAAGTGTATCACTGTGAAACCTTTATTTGAAAATACTAAATTCATAGATGATTATAATTTAATCTTGAGCATACATACACTGATCATATATAACACAAATAATATTCTGTGACAGTAGTTCACTCATTATAAAATCCCACATAAATAATTGATAGTGATGACAATATACCAATCTATATAAATCTATATAAACAAATCATACAGTAAAGCTTGCTCTGATGTTCTGCCCTTACCATTGTTCAGCAATGCAATCAGTGTTCTTGTGATTGGCCATGATTTCCAATGTGACCTCACTGGTTTGGGCAAGTAGTTTTATGATGGTAAAATCAACACCACCATTCTCTGTACACAGTATTTCCATGTTTCTACAGTAGGACTATGTTAGGTCAGGTGCTGTTGAGACTCTCAGATGCAGTTTTGCACTAGCAGTTTCAGTGGTATTAACAGATCAAAATATACAAGATATTCTACAGGTGGATGAACCACTTGATAGGGAAAGACCAGCTCGATAGGAAATTGAGCACTATGGTAACCAGTAAAATGACTTTGCCTGAGTCGTGAAGAGTACAGTGCCCAATTTTACACCAATGATTAGGTTTCTAGTTCATTATCTTCAATACACACATTTTCTTGGAACCCTTAAAATTACTTCCACTTCCAAAGCAGTTAAGTCATTTCAAACATTAAAATGATTATTAATTTCCAAAAAGATTCTGCCTTCTGCTGGTTGTAACAATCCAACAAAAATTCAATATGATAAAAACCAAGATAATAAAAAGGTTTGTAAATGTGGATACGTTTTGAAAGGCAGGCATCTCCATCTCTCACAGTGTAGTAGTTAAGCATATTGCTAAGAAAGGCACAGCAACATAGTTTTAACTCCCAAAAAAAGGTTTCCCCATCCTCATTTCATAGCAAGTACAAGTGGCTGTCATAGAACACTGAAGCCATTTACTTTTGAAAACCTTTAGTTGAGTCCCCACACAGAAAAGGTAATGGCATACACATACATTCAAATTCATAAACAGTCACGATTCAAGAATATTTATTAAGAATGAGTAATAGCATTACTCACACGGATGAAATGCAGACCAAATGTTTCAGGGCTTTTCATGAGTATTAATTACTCTGACCTAGATCAGAAATCCAATAATTTCTTTCAAATTATTTTACAATCTTAGGTTTCTCCTTCATGTTACCCCAACCTCATTTTACTGCTTACATTTTATAGCCTTGCAGTCTTTAATCTTGGGGTAAGTGAAAATGTTTGTTTCCACTGTGAAGGGGCATTTCCTCCCAATAGTGCTATCAATAAGTCTTGCTTGCTTAGTCCTAGTGACTCTCTTTTGTCCAATAGAACATACAGGTTAACATTTTTATGAAACTGTTTGAGAAGAGGGCACTGAAGACTCACACCAAATGGTATGAAACACACCATGACTAGTGAAAAGGAAAGAGATGGGAGAAAGAGATGGAATGTATAGTACAGATGATAACAGTTAACACAATGCAACTGTTTCTCATCTAGACTGACTAGAGAACTAGATCTATAGATGCACAGGTGACAACAAACACTTAAAAATTCAGTAATTCAACACAGCTGAGATTGCAACAGCCCTAGAAGTTCTGTTCGGTAAAATAACTAACTTTGGAAGTGTTTTTGATTGTGGACATTCCAACGTGTTGACTTAAATGGATCTTGTCTCATAACTTTGAAGTGCTAGTTTATACATAGTTGGCCACACAGTTAAGTACAATTCTCTCCAACTTATTTTTAGCACATTACATCATGCAGTTTCTGTGTACAAAAATGACAACATGCTCATATCTCTGCCTTCCATATCCTCCTAAATACAGTTTATTTACTTTGACTTAATTTATCTAAGCTTCCCTAGTAAAGTAAAAGCATAGTATTGGACTTGGCTAAGAGTGTCAGCCAACATGTGCTTTTATAAAGTACTGTTCAAGCATTACTCTTTTAATCTTAACCAAGACACACTGTTAGACGTTGCAAGTCAAATGGTCTGTGGGCAATATTTACTAACTACAGTGCTAGTGAACCTGATCCTGTAGCACAGGACATATCCTGTGATGAAAATGGTGTTGCAATTGGTGCAACTAAGATTTTGGTACATATTGTGGTGAAGTTGGCTTATTGGAGCTGTCATTTAGAGGTTCTGAATAGCAATACATATAGCGCTGTAAGTTGTTAATGGTGTTACCATTGAAAACAAACTTCTGTGAATTGCTATTTATACCAAGCACAAACAAATGTTTAATAACCAAACACTTGACTAGGAGCAAAAGTAAAAATAGCCATTGGATATGTTGGGAATGTCTATGGACAGATGCTTCTATCATAATATCATAATGATACTATATTAAACAGACCCACTTTCTCAGAGGTATAATTAAATAAATGGAGCATACTGATACTAAGGGAAGGTATAAAGTTGAATCAACACAGAGACACAGCCTTGCAGACAGTCCAAATCCACTCCCAAGGTCAAGTGATACTCCTGAGATTTTTATACATGGTGATACCCAAACAAACTGTTTTGTTTCAAATTATTTGTTCTATTAATAGTTCTGGGTAGTATCTGCTTGTGGTAATGGATGAAACACTATACGTTACAGATTGTGTTCAAGGGCTAAGATCTACTAAAACCTAAACTCTTAAGTATCATCATATTTAAACATGACAGAGTGAGTAAAAGACCAAACTTTACGTAAGATGTGTCATGGCTGACTCTTCTGTGTAGGGTTATTGTATTTTCTTACCTGTTTGCTGTAAGGGTGATGGGGGTTGCATTACTGAGTAGTGCCATTGAAGAGGATTTTTAGGGGATCCATTTTATCAATGTTCAGATGGACTGCATTGCAAAAGACCACATAACACACCAACTCATCCTTCAGAGGAATAGCTCTCTGAACTGGGGGCTGCTGGAGACAATTACAGCCCATTAAGGTGTTCATACACACAAGTTAAACACAGCAAGTCTTTCATCTTTTAATGTGCAAATGTTTGAAGTCTTCAGGATGCATATCAAGTGGTTGGACAGGGCAGGTGGTACATAGTGATTCTGCCCACAGTTATGAAGAACTGTGTGGGTCCATGGTTGGAACAGTTCCAATGTAAGGAGTTGATGAATTCAAAGGCCCACCAAAGAAATTTACTGTGGTTTAAAGCCTGTATTAAATATTCTTAAAAATAAATTAGCAGGCATAGCACTGTATAACAGCATGACTTAAATTATTAAACTTTTCATTAAAACGGAGCAGAACAGAACATGAAAGTGTAATTAGGGATTTTAAGCAGAAACATTTTAGAAGGCCTATACCTACATTGACTTGGACACCCGGTTTTAAGCTTACTTGTGCCTGTGTTTGCCACCTGTGTTTGTATCCATAACATATGGCCGAATGTCACGTTTCGAATCATAACTTTGAAGTGCTAGTTTATACATAGTTGGCCACACAGTTAAGTACAATTCTCTCCAACTTATTTTTAGCACATTACATCATGCAGTTTCTGTGTACAAAAATGACAACATGCTCATATCTCTGCCTTCCATATCCTCCTAAATACAGTTTATTTACTTTGACTTAATTTATCTAAGCTTCCCTAGTAAAGTAAAAGCATAGTATTGGACTTGGCTAAGAGTGTCAGCCAACATGTGCTTTTATAAAGTACTGTTCAAGCATTACTCTTTTAATCTTAACCAAGACACACTGTTAGACGTTGCAAGTCAAATGGTCTGTGGGCAATATTTACTAACTACAGTGCTAGTGAACCTGATCCTGTAGCACAGGACATATCCTGTGATGAAAATGGTGCCCCCTGCCTAACCTTTACTCTGGAAATATCAACACCAAAGTGAATTTTATAGTTGCCACCAGCCAGCAATGTTTTTACTGAAAAATGGACATATGTCGTATGTACTAGTTTGTAGTTTATATTTCGTAGGCCATACACCCCAAACAATCTTGTTGCTTACACAGGCAATGTATACATTCTTGTGGAAGTAAAACCATAACTTAAGCATATACGTACATATATGTCAATGCCTTATCTTAATCTATCAAACCAAGATATTATAAGAACAACAAAGCATTTGGAGTCCCTTTTCCTGCTGATCTTTTAAAATGGGTAACACGTCTATAAGCCCAACGGCATATATCCATCCATCCATCCATTATCTTAACCCGCTTATCCTGAACAGGGTCGCAGGGGGGCTGGAGCCTATCCCAGCATACATTGGGCGAAAGGCAGGAATACACCCTGGACAGGTCGCCAGTCCATCGCAGGGCACACACACCATTCACTCACACACTCACACCTATGGGCAATTTAGACTCTCCAATCAGCCTAAACTGCATGTCTTTGGACTGTGGGAGGAAACCGGAGTTCCCGGAGGAAACCCACGCAGACACGGGGAGAACATGCAAACTCCACACAGAGAGGCCCCGGCCGACGGGGATTCGAACCCAGGACCTCCTTGCTGTGAGGCGGCAGTGCTACCCACTGCACCATCCAACGGCATATATATATATATAGTAGGTAAACAAAAGCAAAATCAAAAGGGTCCATTTGACACAGCTTCTTACACACTATATCACATTTCTTTCCACTGTGTTTGTGTTGTATCCTACATGGATCATTTTGACACTCAATTTTCAATCAATTTGAATATTTGTATATACAAAAAAAGGTCCTTATATTTGACAATAGAAAATCCACTGTCAAAAAAACCTCAATGCAATTAAATTATACTAAACTAAATTAATGTATATTTATTACTGTATTAAATGGCAGCTCCTGACTGGTTAAAAAAAAGGAATATGTTGACTATATTATATTGGATGTGAGCTGTTAATATGGTTATTTTTCTATTGGATTAATTTCAGCAGTGTCACGTAATTGTTTTGATTTCGATTGTCCAGCACTGTACATGTCACCTTGTACTGAAATAAGCAGTAAATGGGCATCTGCCATGGCAAAAGAAGAAAAAGCTCTAGACATAATTACTAAAATTGAAATATAACAAAAAAATGATGAGGGCCTCTGGCTAATCCAGGTCAAAAGGAAGCAACCTACACAAGAACAGGAAATGTGCACTTTTTATTACTATTTGTGTATTGTGATTTTTTATTACTTAAAGCAAGAACTTCAGAGATATGTGCTTTAGGTAGTTTCCATGAAACAATGTAGGTATCCGCAATCTGGCCAGGTTGTGTAACAACAAAAGAAGAAATCTTAAATTATAACCACTTTATTTCAATTAAACATAATTTCAGTAAACATGTTGTTCTGTTTAGATTTGGTAAATTGTGTACTATTTGCATTTTTATGCTAAACAAAAGAGTATAAATGGTCATCTAATATCACCTTTTCATCTTTGCATTAAAAAGATTCTCAAGGATTATTCTATCAGGGGCCACATATGAAATGTCACAGTATATTCTGTGTTTCCATGGCAAAACCAATCCTAAAACTCATCTGAAGTTAAATTAATTATCTTTCTGTCCCAATTTACTTGCTAAATAACAATTTCTAAACAATAGTATACCAATTCAGCCATGTATTGCTTCTATATAACCAAAAAGTATATAACATAGCTTACACCTCACCAAATACAGTGTTCTGTGATTATATGTTTTGTGCCTGCTGCTGGTCTGATGGCGACTGCTGGAAAAGTCAATGGGAAGATGTTCATGTGCATGTATCTACATTCAGAGAGCACTTTATTAGGTATTTATTAGACATATTGTGACATGTTGTGTGTTCAGAGATGTTCGTCTGCATACCACTGTTGTAATGCATGGTTATTTGCGTGACTGTCAGCTTTGACCAGTCTGGCCCTTCTCCTCTGACTTCTCTCATTAACAACACTTTTTCCCTATTCTGACATTTGGTCTGAAAAACACCAAACCTCTTGAACCTCTTGACCACGTCTGCATGCTTTTATGCATTTAGTTGCTGCCACATGATTGGCTGATTGAATATTTTAGTTAACAAGCTAGTCTACATGTCTACCTAATAAAGTGCTCACTGGGTGTGCTGTCCAAAAGAGAGAGGCATTGAATAGCTGAATGCAGAATGCACTAATAAAATATTAAATATGAAATGATGCTTATTTAAATTAGCAGCATTTTAGCCAACTGTTTGTCTGTTGACAATTATATTGTAATCAGGATTCGAAACGTGACATTCGGCCATATGTTATGGATACAAACACAGGTGGCAAACACAGGCACAAGTAAGCTTAAAACCGGGTGTCCAAGTCAATGTAGGTATAGGCCTTCTAAAATGTTTCTGCTTAAAATCCCTAATTACACTTTCATGTTCTGTTCTGCTCTGTTTTAATGAAAAGTTTAATAATTTAAGTCATGCTGTTATACAGTGCTATGCCTGCTAATTTATTTTTAAGAATATTTAATACAGGCTTTAAACCACAGTAAATTTCTTTGGTGGGCCTTTGAATTCATCAACTCCTTACATTGGAACTGTTCCAACCATGGACCCACACAGTTCTTCATAACTGTGGGCAGAATCACTATGTACCACCTGCCCTGTCCAACCACTTGATATGCATCCTGAAGACTTCAAACATTTGCACATTAAAAGATGAAAGACTTGCTGTGTTTAACTTGTGTGTATGAACACCTTAATGGGCTGTAATTGTCTCCAGCAGCCCCCAGTTCAGAGAGCTATTCCTCTGAAGGATGAGTTGGTGTGTTATGTGGTCTTTTGCAATGCAGTCCATCTGAACATTGATAAAATGGATCCCCTAAAAATCCTCTTCAATGGCACTACTCAGTAATGCAACCCCCATCACCCTTACAGCAAACAGGTAAGAAAATACAATAACCCTACACAGAAGAGTCAGCCATGACACATCTTACGTAAAGTTTGGTCTTTTACTCACTCTGTCATGTTTAAATATGATGATACTTAAGAGTTTAGGTTTTAGTAGATCTTAGCCCTTGAACACAATCTGTAACGTATAGTGTTTCATCCATTACCACAAGCAGATACTACCCAGAACTATTAATAGAACAAATAATTTGAAACAAAACAGTTTGTTTGGGTATCACCATGTATAAAAATCTCAGGAGTATCACTTGACCTTGGGAGTGGATTTGGACTGTCTGCAAGGCTGTGTCTCTGTGTTGATTCAACTTTATACCTTCCCTTAGTATCAGTATGCTCCATTTATTTAATTATACCTCTGAGAAAGTGGGTCTGTTTAATATAGTATCATTATGATATTATGATAGAAGCATCTGTCCATAGACATTCCCAACATATCCAATGGCTATTTTTACTTTTGCTCCTAGTCAAGTGTTTGGTTATTAAACATTTGTTTGTGCTTGGTATAAATAGCAATTCACAGAAGTTTGTTTTCAATGGTAACACCATTAACAACTTACAGCGCTATATGTATTGCTATTCAGAACCTCTAAATGACAGCTCCAATAAGCCAACTTCACCACAATATGTACCAAAATCTTAGTTGCACCAATTGCAACACCATTTTTTGGCATCAAAATAGAACTAATTGTGGGACACAATGGTATGGCAAAACAGGTCACTAAAACAAACTTACATATCATACATTTCAAGGTGGCATTCAGGTAATGAAAAAGGCTTTGGAACTCTGCAGATGAATGTGTATGTGCATGTACACATGGCCCAGGAGGTAACAGGTAAAATGGAGTTACATGGCTTATACAGTGTTGCTCTTGCTGGTGCACTATCATCACAGAGAGGCAGGGCGTAACGGATGGCTCTTTCACTCTGGAACGCAGTCATTCTCTCTCCTCTGTGTAACATGCCATCATTCTTTGGCTTACAGTCATCAGTGCTTTAAAGAAAACATTATATATGTCATTCAGAATTTTCAAATAAAACATTTCTTGAAGCTGTGTTCAATACAAAAAAAGCATATATGTATAAAAAATAAATTCGCAAACCAAACATTCAGTGCCCTGAGGGTTTTTTCCCATGATCTCAGCATCCTTCCTTGGAAGACTTTCCTTCAAGAGGTAGGTTCAGTTCCAACAGGATGAGCAAAGTTCCTCTGCGCATGTCACGTGACCATAGGTCACATGACTGCAGGTCAGACACTACCTCAGGAACAGATTCCAAACGTTAGCTCCTCATATCCCATACCCCCCCAAAAGTGTCATGCCTCCGAAAAATCTGGAGAAGATTCTTTTCTTCCACATATGGAAGACTGAAGAGTTTAATCCCATTTCCTGATGGCACAGGCCTCGCGTGGCAGCGTGGAGAAGACAGCAGCTGACTCATTGGCTCTTCTGGACCCAATCCCAACTCTCGTCACTGTCCTTCCTGTTCTTCTCTGCCTCGATTATTTCTTTGTACCGCCGGCGGAAGAAACCCATCTACAATAAAAGAATAGTGAGTATGTACATCGACAGAGAAAAAGAAGAGTGAATAAATATGCCTACGGAGAAAGGAAAGTCATTAAGTACATCTTCAGATAATGTAATCCAGTGCACCTTCAGAGAATGAGAAAAGCTATTACATGCAGTTTGCTGAACTTCTGGTGAATAAAGTATTTTCTACATTAATCGTTTTTTTACTTGTACAAACAACCAACAGTTTTGTACTGCCTGTCTCTGGGGTCAGAGATTCCATTAATACTACAGTGCAGATTGGAAGATTTTCATTCAGAACTGTCCAAAAATCCGCTTAAAGCAAACACCCAACACCAGCAGGATCAACACAAGAAGAGAATGGTCACATTACATTATTTACCTTTCGGGAACTGTAGGAAGTAGTACTTAGACCAGCTGCTATGCTTGCATTTGGCTGTTCAAATCTACAGTCTACATCAAATATGCATTATGTATTCTGCATGGAGCATAATGTTTACACCAATAATGCTTTGCAGTCTTGCAGTAAATTACTTAATTAAATACTGAAATTAGGATAATTATAATAAGTGAATAGTTATTTGTGAAGGTTTGTCATTAGTTTTGTCAAACAGTGAGCGAAAAACAAAAGGAACATTATGAGGAAAGACGCACATTCCCTAAAACTACAATATTTTGTTTATGCCTCCTCAGGCATTTCCTGCAGAACGCATTGCTGGCCTAATGCAGTCCCTGCAATGCTGCACAGAGCCCTCAGCGGTATCCACAGAATACCCATACATGCAGGGGTGGCTGGTGGTGGTACTGGGTGGGGAGGATAAAAACTAAAAGTATAATACCTATCCATATCTCACGCTCCAGTATTTCATTTGAAAATATGTCATTCAAATATATGCTATTTGATGAATACACTTATACCATGAGCTCATACATTTTTCAGGATGGCTGGCACCAGTGGGAATTGAATCCATAACTGTGGCAGTGTTAGTGCCATGTGCTACCACTTGAGATACAGAACTACAATATAGGCCCCTACGCTGTTAGAGCACGACTATGAACCCAAGCCTTACTATAGTAGGTGCACAAAAGAGGGAACATACTGTCAAGCAGCTAATTTTGACTTGTCTATGACGTGTAACTTAATGTTTCAACTGATCGGCTAACCGGCAATCTCGAAAAGAGATTTGGTCAACCAAGTCTAGAAACATATAATGATGTGGTAGTTTCATCCTACCCATCTCAAAGCTAACTTGTGCCATCCACAAAATTGAATACAATCCACAATTTGTGATAGTGAGTGGGTTTTTCATTACAAGTTCATTATGTCTCTATACAGAGTTACAATTAGCTATATGGGCTGAGTAGCCCTGTAGCTAAAATATTGGTCATTGGTCTTACGACCATTAGATGGTGCTGTTGTTCTTGGTTTCACCATAATTCAAACTAAACCGCTTCAATTCATTTATTGACATGAAATAAGATGACAAACGAGACCTATACAAGGGTAATTTTTTAAAACATAGTTTTTTTTCTTCAAAAGATAGGGAGGGCTTAGTCCATTTATACCAGCCGCCACTGCTTACATGCATTTATTTTGGCAAGCTCCAAGGACTTTAAGAAGAAAAAGTAGTTCAGGACAAACATTCCTGGGGGCTGTGGCATTCCAAGAGAATGCAGGAACAGGAAAGAGGGATCAGCATGATTCCCATTTGAATTTGGCCATTCGGGTCAGTGATAGCAGTGTGGTGTTCCTTTGTGTGTCATAATGGAAAACAGTGCTATAGCTGCTGAAGCTGCATGGTGTGGCATGGATTGGGGTAAATTACTGAGAGATACGTTGAAGCTGCCCGCATGTAAAGTTATTTTAGTTACTAAAATTAATTCTTATTTTAAATATATTAAAAATGTTAACTTTTTTCATAGTACATACTGTATTATACATACATATTTTTGTAAAAGAAAAGTACACAGCAGTGATGTTTCAGGTTTTTTATGAGGCTTTGAAAAAAGCAGCATGTAACTATGCTTATCTATAAGTTACTGTATCTTAGCCAGTTCTTCACATTCCATTTCAGTAATCATGTTAAATTCAGTTTAATGTGAAATAGGCACAAACCAGGCAAGGGGGCACCCCTTTATACAAGTCTGGAAGTTAGAGTGGTTATGGGAGGTTAGGGACGGATATGGGTGGAACATATTTACCTTCCAGAGCAGCACTGCCAGCAGCAGGAAGATGAGGATTCCCACCAGGAGGCTAATGGCGATGATCCAACCCACCACATACCCCCTGGGCTCCTGGCTGTGCAGAGCCTCAAAAACAACCTGCAACAAAGGGCGTCTACTTTCAGATCTCATGAACAGCAATGCAGAATATTTACATGAATCTACTACAACATGTAGACAAACTGTACATCCACATTTAAACATTAAAATCTACTGCAACACAGGGCATCCACATTTAAACATACCTACTGCAACACAGTACATCCACATTTAAACATACCTACTGCAACACAGTACATCCACTTTTAAATATATCTTCTGCAACAAAGTACATCCCTATCCAAAGGCACTTACTGCAACACATGGCATCTATATTCAAATCTATCTACCGCCAGACAGGCGGTCATATATTGAAATTGGTCTACTGTGACAAAGGTAATCCAAATTGAAAACCATTTACTTCAACATACATGTATGGCATCCACAAATGCATTTGCAGAAACACAGTCCATCTAACATTCTACATCATATTGGAGTTCCTTGGTCCATTTTCTTAAAGGAGTGGACATTCCATCCTCTCTATGATTTACAGGAGGAAAGCAGAGAGGGTTACATGTAGGGATGGGATCACAGTGCAGAAAGCGCTCTGGGCGAGGAATAAAGCATTGGCCACATGGGGGGTTTAGAGCAGACCCCCCTGCAGACTGCAGCACATGGTCTCACTGCATTCTTCATTCCTATCTATTATTTCATTTTGTTAAGAAGAATCAAAGCCATATGCCATCTTTTATTCATTCAAATACAGTACCTCATAGAAGGCAACCATCTAATAGACAAGTATGGCACTGAACACTAACTGCCTGCCAACAAATTCCAGCTGTATTGCACCCACTATACTGTGAATATTTAAATGTAAATAAGAACATGATATGTGAATTTCTGTTGCCTCTGTACTCCAGAACACTGGATTTGAAACGAAACAATAAATGTGCAGGTTAAAGTGCACTGTCCCCTTTAATGTAAGGGTATTTACATCCATATCGGGTGATACGTACAGGAATTAGGTGCCTTTTTATGCATAGTCCTCCCCCCATTTAGGGGACCAATAGTAATTGGACGATTGGCTTCTCCGCTGCTTTTGAACAGTCAGGTGTATTCAATAGTGTCCATAGTACATCTATAAGAAAGCATTCAGTATCTAGTCTTGATTCTAGGCGTTTGATTGCCTTTGGGGTCTGTTATTGATGTTTGTCAACATGAGTTGTACCAATGGCAGTCAAGGAAGCCATTATGAGGGTGAGAAATAAGAAAGCAGTATCTGACTGTTTTTGTATCGAGGCTGTACTGAGGATAAACAACAGACTTTCCAAAATAAATCTCCAAAGGCAATGAAAAGCCTAAAATCGTGACTAGATACTGAAATCTTTCTTATCCCTGCACCAAGGAAGTGATTGAATACACCTGAAGCCAAACATCCAATTACTTTTGGTCCCCTAAAATGGGGGGGGACTATGTATAAAAAGCGATGTGATTCACCCGATATGGATGTAAATAGTCTGCACTTTGTCCTCACACTGCAAATCCAATGTGCTGGGGTGCAGAGGCAAAAGAAGATAAATTGTACCAACTGTCCAAATACATACGGACTGCACTGTACATGTTTTTAGAGTGCAGTCGCCTCTCAGCCATTTAACCCAAATGTATAGCAGCATGAGTCTGTAAAGAAACCATCTGGCAGTGTGATTGCCCAATATTATAATATACACTCAGTGATCACTTTATTAGGTAGACCTGTACACCAGCTTATTAATGCAATTATTTCATCAGCCAATCATGTGGCAGCAACTAAATGCTTGAAAGCATGCAGACATGGTCAAGAGGTTCAGCTGTTTTTCAGGCCAAATGTCAGAAAAGGGAAGAAATGTGATCTAAGTGACTTTGACCGTGGAATGATTGTTGGTGGCTGACAGGGTGGTTTGAGTATCGCAGAAATGGTAGATATGGTAGAACCTATGCACTTGTAAGTCGCTTTGGATTAAAAGCGTCTGCCAAATGACTAAAATGTAAAAATGTAAAAAATGCAGAAATTGCTAATCTCCAGGGATTTTCACACACAACAGTCTCTAGAGTTTACAGAGAATGGTGTGAAAAACAAAAAACATCCAGTGAGCAGCAGTTCTGTGGGCAAAAACGCATTGCTTATGAGAGAGATCAGAGGGGAAGGGCCGAACTGGTAGAAGCTGACAGGAAGCTGGCAGTAATGCAAATAATAATGCATTACAACAGTAGTAGGCAGAAGAGCATCTCTGAACACAACTTCTAAGTGGATAGTTTACAGCAGCAGAAGACCAATACATCTAAAAATAAGTCTAATAAATACTAATCAAGTGCTAACTGAGTGTACCTACAACTTCAGATCACAGTGAAGCTAAACAGGAACTCCTATCACTGCAGATCACAGTGAGGCTAAATAGGAACTCCCCAGCACTCCCCCACGCCAGATAACTTGCAGATGCTTGTCAGAGCACTGGGCCTGCAAGGAGCACCAGCAGGTATTTTATGGATAAATCTCAGCTGCTTTCTCACATAAGCCACTAAATCATGATATCTAAAAGCAGCCTTGGAATGAAGTCGAAACAATCACATTTAATATCTTTCCTCCACCAATATGTGAAACAATGCCATTATGAGCAGTATGTTTATTGATAGAATTTTAGGTGTTCATTTACAAGCTTGTAGTAAACCACATAATAGGGCATGATCAAGTAGAGTGGTAAAGCAATGGACCAACTGGTAGAGGGTTTGAATGCTGAGTAAGAGAATGTTGACACTTAAAGTTCTCCATTAAAATGCAGGTAAAGCCTGACATTGGCACAGTGGGTCAGAAAGAGTACTTTGCTAAGCTACACATGCACATTTCATTTCCCCAATATGCTGCAGTGGTATGACTTCACCCCAGCTGGCAGCCATGTTTGTTGGCTAAGATTACCATGGCCACCAGAGGGCAGCTACGTACATATATACGGTCGTTCAACACACTTAACTCCTCTCATTGTTTACAAAAGCCTATTGCTTCAACATATGCATGTACCATGAAATATAGCATAGGATACCATCACTTTTACAGCTGGGCTACTCTTATGGTCAAACACCATTCTCCGTCCTGTCCTGTCCTGTGTATGCTGATTGCAATACCAGAATTTTAATGAGATGTTCAAAAGAATGTTCAAATTCTGCTTATTGTGCTGTATTTCAATCAATTTCATAAAAGATAAAATCATTATTTTACTGAAATGAAAGACCGAGGTAAATCAATAGGCTTCTAATTAGGTTGCTGAACATGTGTGTACGTTTTTATATATTTTGGCTGATTATCATTTCCTTTGTTTTTTAATTCTTCATTATCTTCCTAATGGTTCGTTTTCGTGGCCATGTGTCCACAATTTCACCAATTAGGAGCCTATTAATTCACTTCAGTCTTTAATTTGATCAGGTATATAACTTTGTTACCTTTTGTTTTAATTTAATTAAATAGACCTAATCAGTAAATTTCATTAACTCTAAACCCGAAAAGCTCCTAATTAAGAAAAATAAGAAGAACTGACAATTAACAATTCTGGGTTTGCTTATGGTTGGAATGAAAGCCAGCATACACAGGGGGTCCTCAGGACCAAGATTGGGAACCAATACTCTAGACAATGACTGAGTTATGTTTTAATGAACCACAAAGCTCACTATAAATCATGATTTCCAATATAATATACAATGGAAATCATGGGGTGGAGAGTACTGGGCAATTGTACTTTGTTACTGTACTTAAGTACTATTTCGGGGGATTTGTACTTTACTTGAATGTTTTTAAGTTTGTATACTTGTATTTTCACTCAATTACATTTCAGATAATTTTTTTTACTCCTTACATTTTTAATTTACACCAAAGTTTGAAGCCCAACTTCAAACTTTTTTTTTTCTCTGGCCAAAATATCAATCCCTATTTTAACAGCCTATCAAACCCATATCAATGTTTAAAGAACCCGCCCACACACATTCTGATTGCTCATTGTGCAACACTCAATTAGACACCAGCTGAAGTACAGTATATTTAATTTCATCACTAGTGCTGGTGAAGAAGTGCCACCATAGTATGGATACTTTTTCCATCCCTGACTGTCCGTAATATAAATCCGTAATATAATCTATATTAGACCAGTGATCTTCATTCCTGGCCCTGGAGAGCCGCAGGGTTGCTTGGTTTTTGTTTATGTCTTAATAGCAACCAATTCAGACCGATGAAACCTGGTGACGTGAGTTAACTGTGTAATCAACTGCTTTCATTGACCAATGAAGTGCCAACGAAAGTCAGCACACCCTGCGGAATGAAGACCCCTGATGTAGACTACATCAATTACAAAGGGGTCCATATATCAGTATTTAGATATCAGAGCGCGATGAAAAATGCAGCATAACTTACGCACTCACCAATTATGCTGAGTTTGCTCAAAATGCCATTCATCCTGGCCAACTTTAAGCTCCCTAAAGACTTTTGCAGATCATTACAGGGGATCAGAACCAGACTGAATATTGTTTGTTTTGTGGCCAAAGTGAGGCTCCAGTTCCCCACAGCCTCAAATGTTTGACTCAACCGGCTTCAGTATCAGTGGCAAGCTGGATATCACATCTCAACAAAAACAGCCATCCAGCCATCCATTATCTTAACCCGCTTATCCTGAACAGGGTCGCAGGGGGGCTGGAGCCTATCCCAGCATACATTGGGCGAAAGGCAGGAATACACCCTGGACAGGTCGCCAGTCCATCGCAGGGCACACACACCATTCACTCACACACTCATACCTATGGGTAATTTAGACTCTCCAATCAGCCTAACCTGCATGTCTTTGGACTGTGGGAGGAAACCAGAGTACCCAGAGGAAACCCACGCAGACACGGGGAGAACATGCAAACTCCACACAGAGAGGCCCTGGCTGACGGGGATTTGAACCCAGGACCTCCTTGCTGTGAGGCGGCAGTGCTACCCACTGCACCATCCGTGCCGCCTCAACAAAAACATGTTAATTGTAAAAAAAAAGTTGCGAACATATACAAAGCAAATATTCTTCATACATCTGTGTAAACATTTTTCCTAAAATCTCTTTCCATATGTAATGAGTAATATCAGAATAATGTCAATTTACAATTGAAATTCCACCAAGCAGTTTTATAGAAAGCAAGCGTGATTCCAAAGAAATGCTCCCAGTGTGTTCCTACATTTGTTGAAGCAACGTCACTGTGTTTTTCTAGCTGTATGCCATTCTATCATGATAGCAACAGCATAATGTGTATGACCAGCTAGCATGTTTGTGTCATGACTTCACAATTCACATGCAGACAGCTACTGACTTTTGCAGATTTATGGTGAGAATTTGGGTTGTCCTGTTTTAAGACCTGTAAGAGTCGTGAATCCAACATCCTGTGTGTGTGCGGCCTTGTATTTCCCACCATTCACCCTCCTCAAGAGACATGTGTGTAAGCCTATTGTTTGCCCTCTCTGTTACACACCCCCCACAGACAACCATTTGGGGAGAGTAATAAACATCATCTGGTGCTTTCTCAGTCTAGCTGCCGATTATCATTAGATGGGTCCATCTGTAAATGTGTTTATCTGGCTAGATAGGATATCAGGCCTGAGGGTCATTGGAAATACATGATTTTGCAGAGCAGGGCTGTCTCTGGTTCCTTCCGAGTTGGGAAAATTGGTTTTGCTTGATGTCTTGCTTGTGGCTCTCTGGCCCCTGTACACCAAGTATGTCAGTTTTAATCAGTAGTGTGAGTAACTATGTCGCATTGCAATGCATTTTCTTATAGCTGACCATTTTACCATGGGCTGCAAAAATTTGGGCACCCTTGGTTTAAATGTCTGTTACAATGAATCTGTATGTGATCGAAAGCAAACCTGAACTCTAAACTGTATGGAGTTAAACATGAAATAGCAATTTCTTCACATTTTAAAGCAAGATTGCTTTATATTTTATTTTTTTACTGTTTATGTTTTTGTTTTTTTTAAAGGAAAAGGGCCCTGTGCAAAAGTTTGGGAACTTTTTTGGATTATTCTATGTTACTTACATATTACATATAAATATGATTGCCCAGACCCAGGTGATTTACTTGTTAGGGCTTCAATGAGTCGGGTGAGTATAATTCCAGGGCTGAACTTTTCATTCTTAAGTAACTCCATGTCTTCTAAAGTATCCAAGGTTGAGTATTTGGACATTTCAATTTATTAAACAACTTAAATACTATCTACAACATTACACTGAGTATGTTCATGTGTGAATGAATATAAATATTTCTCTGCCATTCTTCTCATTCACCTGATTAAGTAGCATCTGAATGATAAACAGAGACAATTGCCACAGTTGTTTGACTCGTGGCTTGAAATAGAGGCTCTATTGACTTCTGGTCATGGAGGACTGAAATACATGCAAAATAACAACCCAGTTATTTTTCCAGGCCCAAGATGTGCGATAACATGAACAGACTGCCTGCTGACAGTTTGTGGGAACTGTACTGTGTACTTGGACTGGAACTGGTATTTTTGGCATTGGTAAATTCTCTTTTAGGAACATAAGAATGTTTATTGATGAGAACTGATCCTTCTTGCCAATTTGCAGGCTTTGCATCATTAAGCTTCAGTAAGCTAGACCTTGATGTCAAAGTGGGGGAAGAGAGAACAAATGAAGGGGGAGGAGTCACTCACAGCTGTCTCCTCTGATAGGCCTCCGACTACCTCCATTGCCCTGCTGTCCACACGAACACTTCCTCTTGTCACAAACTGGATTACTGACGAACTGTCCTGTGGAATCCAGAGGGAATCAAACACACACACACATTTTCTATGAGAAAACCCTCTGCTGAATATAAATGTGACATACACATAAGACAAAATTATAATTCAGCCACACTAGCTCTGATCATATTTAAAAAATCCCTCAAAACTCACCTTTTTGAAGCAGCTTTTAATGTCTGATTTAATGTCTTTGTTTATACTTTGATTGAATTTTTGCCATTTAATTGTATTTTAATCATTGTGTCACTGTCTTTTTATGTAAAGCATCTTTGTCTTTGAGTACCATTATTATTATTATTATTATTATTATTATTATTATTATACATCATCAAAATACTGTATACTGTATTGTTAAATACAGAATTGTTCAAAGCACATTACACACATTGCAAATAATAACTGGCCAGAGATTTAAGCCTACTAAGTCATAGAAATTCTCCAAAAAGTAAAAAAGTATGTCCCAATGTGTCTGTGTTCACAGTCAGGTGGACTGTTTCAGTAACCACTGTTTGTGACTGATTTTGTACATTATACAGGTATTAATGTGTGACAAATACCCAAAGCACTAGCATAAATATCAGATTGCTTTAGGTAGCTGATGGAAGAGGAGCTGTAATTCCTTGGAAATGCGCCACCCCAGAAATGAAGAAAAGCTAATTCTGTTGAAAATAATTTTTATCAGACAAAGAAGATTTTTTGTCAGACATACTTGTCTCATTTAAAGGCTAAATTACATGAAAGAGAGCAAATAGTGATATGGTGCATATACAGTCTCATATAAAATAATATATACTGAGAACTGTAGGTTCTGTCACAAGGTTACACAGAAGTACTTTTAAACAGAAACTGGCTCATAGGACAGGTCCCTGGGGCGGTGGGTCACAAGTCACTTACCCTCTTCAATATCTCTGTGTTTAAGAGGATTTGCAGATCTATGCTAATGGCTTCCTCTTTTGCTTGCGAGCTCAACACACACGTGATTGTTAGACAGGCTCTTCCTGGCCGGTCACAGTCCTGCGGCGACATCAAACAGTGATCGCAAAGAAAAGGTTCTTCATATGCGTGATGTAAAGAGTCATTAACACAATCATAAATTCAGCAACGCCACAGTTCTAAAAAAAGAACACAATATCCATTAGTTTCGCTAAAGTGGCTTAAAAAGGTCAATTAGTAGAAACAGTGCCGGCTGTGGCAGAAAGCCCAGCAGGACACTGCATAATTGGATACTTATTGTCCCCGAGAACCCATTTAGAGTCATCCCTTTATAGAGCTTTAGAGAGGAAGGAGGGGTCATGACAGTGCCGAACAGCAGAAAGTACTGAAAATTCAGCATTTTGTACTGACAGAAAGGATAATTAGTTCACAGAAATACGTGTATAAATGGAGCCTACACTAGAATATGCTCCTGTTCCTCTATACTGGAGTGAGCTGATGGTAAAAAAGTAAAATGCAGCTGGCATCATAAACTGAAAAGGGACACAGCATAATGGCTTCCAAGGACACTAAGGGTCAGTTTTATACAATACCACACTGTGCAGTTCTGGGGACTGCACTATAAGAAAGATATAGAGGCGCTGGAAAAGGTTCATAGAAGGGCAGCCAGATTGATCCAGATTGATAAAAGTTATAAGGAAAGACCTAAAATGCTTAATCCCTTTAAGCTTAGGAAAAGGAGAATTAGGGGGATTGGAAGGCTTCTAAATTTAGAATGTGAACTACAGGTGATTATTCAGAGTGGGTTTTTCACTGTGAGTGAGTGGTCAATGGGTGGAATTGCTTGCCAGGACATGTAGAGGCAGAAACCCTGGTGGTTTTCAAGACGGTGATACGGTGCTAGATATTATGCAACTCTTAGGCAGTAGGTACACTTTAGCATTAGGAAAAGGCAAGCATAGCTGGGCTGAATGGCCTGTTTTCGCCATTATGTTAAGTTATGTATATACATTTCGGCCTGAAAAGGGTATGCTGGTTTGTTCAAAGACTGCCCAATTACACAATCAGCGAGTGGCATAGCCTACTAATTGCATTTTGCATATGAACTTTGCTTTGTCTATTTGCTTGAATAGTCTATCCTTCTAGTCTACCCTTCTATTTCATCAGCATTTCTATAACCTTTTAAAATCTTAAAATCCTCCCTCCTACAGCCCTGATCTCCCTGGCTCTTACATGAATCTGTGTTTAGTCTTTCTCCAAGCTGATTGGCTGCTAGTCATCTTCATAGTGGCTAAGTCTCAGTTTTCTCCATTTTGACCTGCCGGTTGTATTTTCTTGTTCCTGGAGCTGGTGCTTTTTGAAGTGCGTGGATTTAATATACTCTCTCTCTGCGGGTCCATGTTTTCTTACCCTGCCTGACATTCTGCTTCTTACTGGACCTTCATTGCTGCCCATTTTCACTCCCTGTTGTGGATTCTGGCTTCTGTGGACTAGCATTCCACCTCCCGGTTCATTGATCATTCATGTCCTTTAGTTACTCCCCTCTTAAACTTTATACACATCCAAAATTATACACATTTCCAGTGTCTTACATTCTCATGAGCTTTACCAAGCACAGGCTGTTTTAGTTGAATCTGTGTTCTGATTGGCTGTCTGTGCCAATTGCTTGGATTTGTTCTGGCTGCAGGCTGTGCTGAAGCAAATGAGTGTATTGTTGTAATGTCCTAACGGCAAATTAAAATGCACATTTTTGTCAAACGGATTGTGTGGATTTATTTGGGGACAGTGCATTTTGATACTTTCACAGTGTTTTGATATCACCTACATTTCCTTTATAATCCACATAGCAAAGGAAATGTAATTTTCCACAATATGGGACCTTTAATAAACAATCTCTATCACCTTTCTCCAGTTCAGCCCAGTCACAAGGCTGAACTCTCCTGACTCTGCTAGTACATCCCCCTGGGTCTCAATGTACATACGCTCACTGAGCACTGTATTAGGAACACCTCTACACCTACTTATTCATATGATTATAGTGTGGCAGCAGTTAATCATGTGGCAGCAGTGCAATGCATAAAAACAAGCAGATACGGGTCAGGAGATTCAGTTCATGTTCACATCAACTATCAGAATGGGGAAAAATGTGATCTCAGTGATTCGACCATGGCATGATTGTTGGTGCCATATGTGGGCGGGTTTGAGTATTTCTGTAACTCTGATGTCTTGGGATTTTCATGCACAACAGTCAATAAAGTTTACTCAGAATGATCCAAAAACATCCGAACATCCCGTGAGCACCAATTTTGCGGACACCTTGTTGATGAGAGTGGTCAACAGAGAATGGCCAGACTGGTTCGAGCTGACAGAAAGGCGACGGTAACTCAAATAACTATGTACAACTGTGGCAAGCAGAAAAGGATCTCAGAATGCACAACATGTCGAACATGTCAGGTCCCACTTCTGTCAGCCAAGAACAGAAAGTTGAGTCTGCAGGCTCACCAAAACTGGATAGTTGAGGACTGGAAAAACGTAGCCTGGTCTGATGAATCTCGATTCAATCTCTGCTGAGGCGTACAGATGGTAGGGTCAGAATTTTGCACCAACAGCATGAATCCGTGGACCCAACCTGCCTTGTGTCAACAGTTCTGGCTGGTGGCGGTGGGGTAATGGTGTGCAAATGTTTTCTTGGCACACTTCCGTTAATACAAATCAGTCATCGTTTTAATGCCACAGCCTATTTGAGTATTGTTGCTGACCATGCGCATCCCATGGTACCCATCTTCTAATGGCTACTTCCAGCATGATAAGGCACCATGTCACAAAGCAAAAGTCATCTCAAACTGGTTTCATGAAGAAGACAATTAGCTCAATGTTCTTTAGTGGCCTTCCCAGGCACCGGATCTGAATCCAATAGTACACCTTTGGGATGTGGTAAAACGGGAGATTCGCAGCATGAATGTGCAGCTGACAGATCTGCAAAAATTGTGTGATGCAATCATGTCAACATGGAACAGAATCTCAAAGGAATGTTTTCAACATCTTGTGGAATCCATGCCACAAAGAGTTGAGCCTGTTTTGAGAGCAAAGGGAGGCCCTACCCAGTATTTGCATAGTGTTCTTTATAAGGTGCTCAGTGACTGAATGTTATAGTATTAAACGCAAGGATTGTCAACCCTGATCCTGAAGGGCTACAAGATCTGCTGGTTGTAAATGTTAAGCAATGTGTCAGCACTATCATTTAAAGTAGTTAGTTACACATCATCATATTGCCCATTCATCTCAATTCATCTGGTACTGAATTAGTTTCAGAAGGTGAAAACAAAACCGAGAAGACTCTGTGGCAATTCAGGATCGGGGCTGAGAACCCCTAGTCTAAAAGCCTGTGCTAATATAAATAAGGTGGCTGGGTTAGGGAACTGGGTTTAATTCAATTTAAACCCTCTTTAATTCAATTATGATTAGGCCTAATCATAACAAAGATACTTTTAACAATAACTTATGAACTGAAGATATCTACAATTAATTTCTAACTAGACACTGGTCATCTTGTGCTTGACTAAAGCTTGTTAACAGGCTTATTGCCAGTTAAACTTGGCCATACATTCTACTGTAATGGTGAGGGATTAATAGCCTATTTTCCTGAAAAGAAAACATTTTCTCTTCTGGGAAAATGAAACAGAATTATCTCCCAGGAATCCCATAAAACTGGGCTTGTTCTGAAGGCATAAGCGACCAGTAAAAACACATTGCTCATATTTCAATAAGCAGAACTAAGGAAATAATGCATAAACCTATGGGTTCCCAACCTGACAGCTTTAGTGTATTTGGTGTCATTATTAAGTGAAATAAGAATGCTATTTATGTTATTAATCAATATTCAACTGCAAAGAATGATGTAGCTTGAACTCATTGCCTGTCTGGTGCAAGAACAGCCTTGTGGAATTGATGTTTAACAATTACTCATTGTATAAAGAAACTAAATGAATTAAACCAAGTATTCTGGTAATGTAATCATTATGATAAGCTGAGACGGAAGCCATGCTCTGTTAGCATTCCTAAGTTGCCTGGTGTTGTGAGGCTAAGCATACAATTTCAACTAAATAAGTAGGATATAATCTTATTGTGACTCAATATAGTGCAGGCATCTTTTGAAGTCCTGATAGAATCTTAGATTGTGTCAATTGAACAGACATACCATGAGCCCAGACATACACACAGACAGACTACATAACCATGACAACAGCAGCGTACACACTCTCGCATGTTTATAGGACACAGAAAGGGTTGAAATAACGCACCAGGACCTTCCGGCCGGACTTGGTGAAGAAAGCAAAGATGGTGTGGAAGATGCTCTCTCTGTCCTGGGGCACAGTGCAGGGCATGGGGTTCCAGTGTGGGGTGCAGTTCCCTCCATCCCCAGCCACCTTTAGAAGATACAACACACATGCTCATAAGGAAGGACTAATATCTCCATGTTATTAAAACGTCTTTCCTAGTCAGCAGAGCTCTTCTTTCAGAGATCCACTGCTTTCCAGCTCAATATAATCATATCACAGTGTAGCAGAGGCAGGCAACCATTCTGTGCTCATCAAAAGCAAACAAATATACAACTGACTGATTTCAATAATATGCTTTTACTACCGCTTTTTCTGCCTTTACATACAAACACAAATGTAATAGGTTAAGTTTGTGTGATGGGGAGGTTACCTATATTCATTCTGCTTTTACCATGCATCTGCTGAATGTACTCATGTATGACAGTTTTATAGAATATTTTATATTTAAGTCATATTTCTCTATTTTGATATGGTAGCCAGCACATGGTTCTGGCAAAAGTTACAATACATTTAGGACAGGTGTGTTTAAACTTATAGAGGTCTAAACTCAAATCCTCAAGCGCTGTTGTATCTGTTGGTTTTCAATTTGTTTCAGCACTGCAATGCTTATTTAAATGTTTGATTGTTTAAAAGTTCAAACATGCTGTTTCTTGCAAGAAACCCAAAAAAGCAACAAAAAACTGCAGGCTCAAATATATCTCAAAAACGATTCACTGCACACACATTGTTGAAGACCTAAATTAAAAAAGAGGCTTGTGCCATTCAGACATTGTTGAGAACAAATTTATGTTGACAGCATGTACATACAGTGTACACAAAAGATACACTAAAATACAAAATAATTTCCAAACGCATTATGCACAGAACAAAACAAAGAATATGAATTATTGCAAAACTCATTGTAAGCAGCACAGAACATAATAATTCCCAGAATCACCAGGCTACAGAGGTGAATTCTGGGAAAGTGTGAGTCAAGTCTGTGGGGTGGAAAATTTAGCTGCTCTGCGGGAGGGAAATGGTTACAGGAAGTGCAGCCTCAGCCGAAAGGCTCTGCTCCTCCCCCACCAGGTTTATCCATGAGCCCAGATGCACCGAACATAGGCCCTAGGGGACCTTTTTCCTTTTCCCTGCCTCCATCTCTCCCTACCCAGCCAGCTCCTGGGCTCCAGCATGCAGGGAGGCAGGAATGTCAGGTCAATTTCCCCCCTGACCTTGCCATTGTTTGTTTTGGTACCACCCAGTTCCTATAGCTCTCTCCTGAAGGTCAGGTTTCTCTGTAGGCCTTTATCAGTATGTCCTCTGAGTGTCCATGTGCTGAACTGTGCTGCTGTTTGCTGTTGTGTGGGACCTCTGGAATTCTCCTTGGCCAAGTGTTGGTCAAGTCATTGACGGACACCTGGTGGTACTATAGAATACTGTAGAGTACTGTAGTCTATACTGTATAGTCTTTACTGTAGTCTACTCAATCTAGTTTGTTCTAACTTTTAAGTTTTCACAACACAATACTCAAATAAGTACATTGCTACACTCATAATGAACAATAATAAAAAAATATAGTTTTTATTAAAGGAATAAAAGGATTGCTAGTCAAATAACTCAATTTGGTCAAAGCTGGAAAATTATTCCCCAGTAATTTAAAAGCCAATCAAAACATGAAGCATCAGTCTGTATACCTGTGTGTTTTAGATGGGGCGCTTAACACCGTTACCTGGGTTCAACAATGTAAACTTGTATGTTTGGGAGGGGGCACTTAACACCTCTACATGAGTTCAGCAATGTAACTCTTGTTTGCGAAAGTGTGCTTAACACCTGTCAGCTCCAGGGTTCAGCTCCAGGCATTCAGGAGAAACACTGCGAATCTCCTGCCTCCCTGGCTAAGACCAGTTGTCTGATCCCATTTAAGTAGCTCCATATGGAGTGGCGAAGGAGGGATCCAGCCAAAACAGTCACCCATTCATAGTAAACATAATAAACACATGAGGGGACCCCTATGATCCACCTTTTTGAAAGTGCCATGCACGGGTTAAGAAAGCACTTTACAGTGGGAGTATTCGCTTTCTCTGTGCTATTGGATAATAATGGCAGAACAAGGCCTACAGTTAATGAACTATGAGGAAGGGGTGTTGTTATGGGGCAATGCACATTAAAGGCAATGCACATTAAAGGAGGCCATCTGAAAGCAGGCTTCAGTCTCAAACTTCATTTTCAGAAATTTCAACATCATTCGAGGCAAAGTTTTAACACTACACTATGTTTGACCAAAAGCTTTTCTGACTGTTACATAAAATCACAAGAATACAAATAATTATTATGATTTCAGTGGTTTTCTTGTTAATAATTAAAGTGGTAATAAGCACTAGTGTCGTGCCTCCATTTTATAGATCGTTTTCAAGATCACTGTTTCTCAACTCCAGTCCTCGGGACCCACTTGCCAGAAGGTTTTTGTCTAATTTAATGAACCAATCAAAGCATCAAAAATGCCCTTGACTAATTAAATCAGGCGTGTGAGTTCCTGGTTACAACAAAAGCCTACTGGTAACTGGGTCCTGATGACTGGAGTACAGAAACACTGTTATAGATCACATTAGTTCTATTGTTAAAAAAACACAAATCAAATTAACCTGTGCCACCACATTTTGTGCAAAAAAAGAGTTTTGTACTGCCACCCAAAGGAGGAAAGTTTGGTTTTCTTGGATCCATGCATCTATTCGTGATGTGAAAAAAAACCTATAGTACATCTACATACTGTACTCTAAACAAGTGAACGCCCCTCTTGTTAACTGATAGCCTATTCAATATACCTGCAACACTTCAATTTTCATCTTTTAAAATTGTGAAGTGGGCAGAGACAGGACAAAAGCTGGTATTCTATTACTCACTAAATGTGGCATTGATTCAAAAACTATTGCAAGGAAGTGAATCTTTTAAGGCCCGGACACACCAAACCGACGGTCGGCCGCGGAGCGCCGACAAAGATCGCCTCGCGTCGATACGCGTCGTTAATGTTGGCTGTGCCGAACACACCGCAACAATGGTCCGCCGACGGCCGAGTTGCACGTACGTTCTGCGCCTGCGTGAGAGGTAATAACTCTCCACACCAGCAGGTGGCGGTAGTCTGTATTTGTCTTTCAAAAAATGGAAACCGGAAGACCGGGGAATGCGTTTGCATTGAGTTGGACCTAGAAGCAGCCATTGTCTCGCTCACAAAAAAAGTTTGCAGCAATTTCCTTGTTCTCTCGCTATTTAGTAATACTAATCGAAAATTATGTCTGGTAGTGATAGTAACTTTGGAATGTCTTGCTTTCGTCGCTTCCGTTTCTCTTCTCGTGCACTGATTCGCTAGCTGGACAGCCAATCAGAGAGCTCTCTCTCATCGACGGCTCCGAGGGCTAGGACACACCGGAAAGACTCGGCCGACAGGGCGCCACCGACGTCCGAAGGCCGACCGTCGGTTTGGTGTGTCCGGGCCTTTAAAGGCCCACATGCATATTTTGATATGATATAAGTTGTTCAGCTTTTCATATGATCCAGGAGCTTTCCAGTTATGTTCCATACTGATTCAAATAAAAGAAAATTGGAATGTTGGTAGAAATATGCATATATTAGTCTAAACCAGAGGTGTCCAATCTTATCCTAAAAGGGCCAGCGTGGGTGCAGGTTTTTGTTTTAACCCAGCAGTAACACACCTGATTATACTAATGATATACTAATAATATACCGGTCCTTTCTGGATAAGATTGGACACCGCTGGTCTAACTGCAATTTTTTCTTTAGCTGTTCATAAAATGATATCCCACATGGCATGGTGTATGTTTTTGCATCATTCTCAGATGACTTGCTACATGTCAACGCAGAGAGCTGACCACAGGAGGTAAAGCGGGATGGGAGAATTGGGCACCAGCAGCAGGATTAGGGACTTTTCAAATAACTTACGTCACGGTTTGTGAATGGTTTGTGGATGTTTCAGATACTAAAACCAGGAAGAGAAGGCTGATGCACGCAGGCCTTTACTTTTGTGTGTGTGTGCGTGCATATTTTTACACAGTTTGGAATGCTCAGTTCTGCATTTGTGCTCATGGCAGTAAGTAACACACTCTGTTGATTAGGGTGAGTGCAGACAAGCATGCGCTGTCCTCTGAAAGATGTGATACCAGCAGCTGCTCCTTCTCACTTTGCAGTCGGCCAGTTAAGCACACACATTGCATTGAAAGACAGCTTTTCATACGCAGCTTGTGCAGGCAGATCAAACAACCATAAGGATCAGTTGGGCAGCCTGTAGCCATGTGAATAATTTATATGACTAGGTCCCGGAAGGTCGGTGGTTCAAACACTGTTGTAGCCATGACAAGATCTGCACAGCTGTTGGGCACCTGAGCAAGGCCCTTAACACCACATTACTCCAGTGGGATTGTCTCTTACTTAGTCTAATCAATTGTAAGTCAACAACAAATTTTGTGGAGATCCAGCCGACTGAAGCCCTCCCTCTATAGGTGTAGACTCCGTCCCTAGATAACTATGCCAGGCCCTGTGGGGAGAGTGACCACAGAGAGTATTGCCATGGTCCAGACTCAATACCAGACTGTGGGGAGAGTGACCACAGAGAGTATTGCCATGGTCCAGACTCAATACCAGACTGTGGGGAGAGTGACCACAGAGAGTATTGCCATGGTCCAGACTCAATACCAGACTGTGGGGAGAGTGACCACAGAGAGTATTGCCATGGTCCAGACTCAATACCAGACTGTGGGGAGAGTGACCACAGAGAGTATTGCCATGGTCCAGACTCAATACCAGACTGTGGGGAGAGTGACCACAGAGAGTATTGCCATGGTCCAGACTCAATACCAGACTGTGGGGAGAGTGACCACAGAGAGTATTGCCATGGTCCAGACTCAATACCAGACTGTGGGGAGAGTGACCACAGAGAGTATTGCCATGGTCCAGACTCAATACCAGACTGTGGGGAGAGTGACCACAGAGAGTATTGCCATGGTCCAGACTCAATACCAGACTGTGGGGAGAGTGACCACAGAGAGTATTGCCATGGTCCAGACTCAATACCAGACTGTGGGGAGAGTGACCACAGAGAGTATTGCCATGGTCCAGACTCAATACCAGACTGTGGGGAGAGTGACCACAGAGAGTATTGCCATGGTCCAGACTCAATACCAGACTGTGGGGAGAGTGACCACAGAGAGTATTGCCATGGTCCAGACTCAATACCAGACTGTGGGGAGAGTGACCACAGAGAGCACTGCCATGGTCCAGACTTAATGGGTAAAGGGTATAAAATAATTATAAGGTTAATTGTATTAAGAATAACTTAACGTTAACTAATAAGGGTATAACATAATTATAAGGTTAATTGTGTTAAGGGTAACTAGCTGGCTAACTACTGCAACTTTAGTGACTATAGTGACTGGCTGTATAGTCATAGTCATATGGTATAGTCAGCTGTTAGAAGCACTTAGCTCAGTGAGTGCTATGGGCAGAATGTGTTAAAGAATACATATGGTGTAAGTCTAAAATCCACAATCAGGCAGCATTCTAGGTACATATAACCAAAATAAAATTGACAAGGTGACTACAGTATCTTAGTATTGGTCAGGATAAAGTACACATGCTGCGTACCTGAATGTCTATAACATGGAACATGTCTGCTCCACTACCAGACAGCCGATTTGGAATCCTGATGTCCACAGTAGAGCCAGGTAGTCTGCTGGGTCCGTTATTTATCACCTGTGGGAAGAGCAGTCAAACCTGTTTACTGTCTTTGTTTATAACTACATACTATAGGTAGAGCATCTGATTTGTTTTCCAGATTTAAATATTTTTTCCAAATATTAAAATATGAGCAGGGGTCATTAGTATTGTTTGGCAATTTGCCATAAAAATTAGACTTTTTTTGCTGGCACTAACAACTTCAAGCCATTAAGGTGGCTACTGTTTCAGGATTTTGGTAAGGTTACATACAGTGGCTTCAGAAAGTATTCAGGCCCCTTCACTTTTTGCACACTTTATTGTGTTGTTGATATAATTTTAAATGGATGAAATAGTCAAATTTGCCCATCAATCTTCACTCAATAACTCATAATGACAAAGTGAAAACATGTTTGTAGAATTAATTTATTAAAAATCAGAAATTGAAATCTCTCATGGAAATTAGTATTCAGACCCTTTGTTGTGGCACTCCTAATTGCGGCCAGGTGTGGAACCACCAGGACTCTTCTTAGAGTTGGCCGCCCAGCTAAACTGAGTAACCGGGCAAGAAGGCCCTTGGTCAGGGAGGTGACCAAGAATCCAATTGTGGCTGGAGTGGCTAGACGGAAACCACTCTTGAGCAAAAGGCATATAAGAGTCCGCTTAAGACTCTGGGCAGAACACCAGGCACTGCTCATCACCTGGCTAATATCATCCCTAAGGTGAAGCATGGTGGTGGCAGCATCATGCTATGGTGTGCTTTTCAGCGGGAGGGACAGGAAGACTGCTCAGAATTGAGGGAAGGATGAAGGTAGCCAAATACAGAGAGGTCCTTAAAGAAAAGCTCCTCCAGAGTGCACATGGCGTCAGACTGCGGCAATGGTTCTCCTTTCAGCTAGACAATGACCCAAAGCATACAGCCAAGACAACACTGGAGTGGCTTCGGGACAAGTCTCTGACTGCCCTTGAGTGGCCCAGCCGAGGCCCAGACTTAAACTCCATAGAACATCTGTGGAGAGACCTGAAGATGCCGGTTCACAGACACATCTAATCTGATGGAGATCTGCCAGGAAGAATAGGATAAACTGCTCAAATCCAGGCGTGCAAAACTTACCCAGGAAGGGGTTTCTACAAAGTACTGAATTAAGGGTCTGAATACCTATATAAATGAGAGTTTTTTAATAAATTAGCAAAAAACACGTTTTCACTTCAGCTCAAAATAGAGAAGCTAGTCATCTACGGCTAAGTCTGCTTTTGATTATTTTTAGCTTGGACATTTTTTAATAAGAAAATGTGAATGGCAGTAATGAAGTTATCACTCATCTGTGTCATGGTGGGAGGTTATTCCCACTGTGACCACCAGAGGGCCTGAGATCATTGGCTCCACCTGTTCCTCGTTAGCGCCAGGGGAATTATCTCCCTTAAGGGTATTTAAGACCGGCACTGACTATTCTTCAGTGCTTTGGTGCTCAACCGTTCGCGATTGCGCTAAGCCAGTAACGCACAGGTAGACTCTGCCACTGAGAGTCAGGTATCGTGTTAGTGTGTGGTCTCTAGTGTCTATAACTAGAGAGTAATTTAGAGAAGGTAAGGAAGGTGTTCAGCTGGTGTTCTTTCGCTGACATCTTCCTCAAGGGTTTTGTTTTTTTTGGGCTCGTGTGAGCCGGTGGTTGGAGGACGTTGTCCTCCGGTATGTATTTTGGTTTGTGTTTTGGTCCCGAGCTGCGACTTGAGGTTTTATTTTCTTGCCTAGTTTATCGCTAGGTTGTATTTTTATTTTCTCTCCTTGGTCTGTGACCGCCGGTGCATAATTGTTTGGCACTGCTTTTGGTTGGGTCATTCGCCCTGTTTTTTAAAGGGTAGTTTTATTTTCGCTTAGCCGTTTTTGGCTTCTTTTCTGTTTCCTTAAAAAATCCTTCTAGTGTCTGCGTATTCCTCATTTCCTGTTACCCCGGGTATTTAGTGACGAGCACGCCCGCGTCTTCGTTTAGGAGGGTTTCACCCTCGGTCGCTTCTGGCTCTCCACCCAGCCCCTCCCTCACAATCTGCACCTGCATATGTGAAGTGCTACATTTTTTCACTCCAGTAGAACTTTATCATTTTGAACAGACCTCACTGCATCAGACCACAGGACTCATTTGTTGTACAAATTGTTATTTCAGTGGTATGTTAGCTGAGAACTATTTTCACTTGGTGAAAAACAATGAAACAATTAACATGGTTAAGGTCACCGTGAGTCTCCCTGGAGGCAAGAAGAGACTCATCAATGGAACCCCTTATGTGATAAGTGGGATTCATACATCACACACACACACACACACACACACACACACACGCACGCACACACACACACGCACACACACACTGTAACAAGCATGATGACATGTATTTTTATGCAACCTGTGTATATAAGAAGCATGAGTTGTGTAGGTTGTGTGTGAGGGGTAGAGAATAATGGTGGAGAACTTGTGTGGTGTAGCTCTTAGCCATCAAGTTCCCATTAAAGTATCTACTGTTGCACCAAGTCCAGGTACATCTTCCTTTATGCATATGGTGTAGTTACCCCGCATCTCCTCCTCACACCACCACACCACAGTCCAGCTCGGTGGACAGGAGCAGGAATGAGTCCTTTCGCACTTAAACTTGGCACACAGCCTTGGAGACCCTCATGAGAGAGGAACAATAGAGAGAGGGCCAACCTAGAGGCTAAATTGTTCCATGCGTAAATCTGCTTATGCAGACCTCAGCAATGTTTTTACAATGGGTCCCTATGGGAACGTTTCTTACAATGAGCTGTTACTCTGTACTTTTTGAATCCTTATTCTGTTTGCACGGTTCCATGGATAACCTTGGTTGTTTGATACAAAATGGAAAGTTTACGTGGGCAAAATATTGCTTTAACACAGCAAAAAATCTATTTTTTGCACAGTTTCTTGAAATTGAATGCTTATCTCATATAGGTAAGAGTAAGTATTTGAAGAGTGATACAATTTGTTTGGCTCTGTACTCCTGTACATTGGTTTTGAATTGAAGCAATAAATATATAATTAAATTGCTGACAGACTGACAGCTATAATTTGATGGTATTTACATACATATCACTTGATCCGTGTAGGAATTGCATCCCTTTTTATACATAGTATGTATTTGGACAGTAATTGGAAAGTTTGCTTCTCAGCTGCTGGTATCTAGTCTTGACATCATAACTTAAAGGTACAATAGGTCATTTTGGACTTCTAACAGTCAAGAGAGGAATTGCAGAAACAAACACCCTCATACAACACTGTTTATCCCTCCTCCTTCTCTGTCAACGCTGTCATATTTTCAAATCCAAATTTAAGGACTATAAACACAGGCAGAGGGTGAGTCAACATTTCAATGATAGCAAGGGATTTACAATGGTCTTGTAACAATGTTTTAACACAAAAATATTACATATTGTACCTTTAATTTAAGTAGCTACCTTACAAATTAGCATTACGGTACTATGAATTAATCAGATTACGAACTTCCTAGAATCCATTGTAGAATCCATTAAAAAGTCTTTACCTGGAAGGTAAAGTTGAGGGGCTGGAAATCACACTCCATGTTCTCCAGTTGAACAAAGCGAGTTGAATCAATCGAGTTCCCATACACAAAGGAAGTGGGTGCAATCACCCTATGGAACATAACAACATGGGTTAATGATGAGCAAGCTGTTCCACAAATGAACTGAAACTGAAAAGAATTACTGAAAGTGAATTACAACAATGCTGTCATTATTATTTTTGAGAATATCCATTCCACATTTTATTTGCCACATCAGACTGCTCAGTGGCACTTACACTGAAAACATCATTGCTCTAACCCCCATTAAAACCTTCAATTAAGGTTCATACATGCTGCTGCCATGTTGACCTACCCAGTCATCGCTGTGTCCACCTCATGGACAAGAGGGATGGAAAGTTCCAGAGTGTTGTCAAACAGTTTGCTTTCAGACTCCGGGTTTGCACTGTGGGAAAGAAGAGAGATCGATGACCAGGACAGGCACTCTGCACCCCATTGAACTGAACTGAACTTCCCCGTGATTAATTCCTTAATTTTGTTTTCTAAAAATAAGATGGAATTGCACATTTGATGAAAATACGGTATGAACTGGTCCCACCATTCTTCATAGATTATCTAATTTCAATTCTATATAAATATGAATCAAAACTCACCTCTTTGCAGTCACTAGAAATTGTAAGGTCTCATGTTCCCCAGAAACATGGCTGGTGTCTAAAATCACAGCGAAGTCATACTAGAGAAACAGAACACAGAGATTGACAGAATAATATTAGCAAAATGCATTGATGAAGACTGTAGTTTTGAAAAAAATCGATGAATAATGAAACTAAAGAATTACATTGATTGGAAGAAACATCACAGGTGGAGAAAAACGGTTATTTTCTCTCTCATGCCGGAAAATGAATAGATATTTATTAAATGTATATTCAAATTAATTTGCAAAATGTACATTCCAACTGGAAAGTATCAACAGTATGTCAGTGTAGGTTTAAGAAATGGAAGAATCAGGGTTTATTTTATGGAAATAAAAATACACCAACAAAATATTTATTTTGTGGGCAATAAGGTTGAAAAAAAAATTGACTTGAGGTCTGGTGGAGTGCTTCAACTTAAGGAGAACTTGTGCTTACCAGCACAAAGGAAACTGCTGCCTTTTTTTGTTCTCTATCTCATAAGGATGTGATAGCTACTGATCTAGCTATTTTTTCAGCTAAATTGTTCTTTGATTCTATCCATTTAAGCAAAGGGCATGTTAGTAAAGGAATGTTCCATGGTACGCAATATGCTTTCATAGATGATCTTAGTTGCAAATATAAAACAACATGATGATCCAGGAAGAGAGATATCTTGATATCTTGAAAAGACTGTAAACCATATTCATTAAAGATGTCTTCAAAGGTATGTATGCCTTGGGATGCCCAAGATGAATTACTAAATTGTTCACCTCCAGTTACTAGATTAAAATTGTGTGGTGATGACTGACTAAATTTAAATGGACCACCCATAATCATTTAAACTTGCATAAAGATGTTGAGAGAATGAGATACAGTTGGGCCTAATTTAAGATGAAGGTTTCTGCTTCCGAGCCCAGAAAACAGGAAATCCTTGTCTATAAAGTTTTACTAATGCCTGTTCTATTGGACGTCAAGAGTTTGGGTTTATGCAGGTCTGGAGTGCCCGTATCTGATATGACCAATTGTATAGTTGAAAGCTTGGTATAGCCAGACCACCCAGTAGTTTTGAGCGTTGTAAAATGGAAAGACGTATCCACTCCAAAGACATTTTGAGATCATTAAATGTATTTCTTCAAAGTATTTTGGTGTGGGTGCAATTGGAAGCATGAAAACAAATGTTTGATTCAGGAGAGTATGGTACACCCTACCCTGTAATGATATTTGTAAAGAGCTTGCGATATAGCCACCACAGAAACCTACTATAATCTTGAGACTGCTGATACAGTTTAAAGGCTGCCACATAACAATGAAACCAAAAATAGAAACATAATTTGATGTCATCTATGTATATAGGGTCTAAAAACATAGATGTACATCCCAAATTACCTGATCATTGGCCGACTTACTCTGGTCCTATCTTCCCCAAAGTACAAGACTGGGAATCAACATGAACTCTGGTACAGGTTGTGACCCAATTCACCACTGAGCAAAATGGTATGCAAAGCCCTGTTAACTTGGTAATTGCTGCAACTTGTACAACCTTTTGCCGTCCACCTTATATCACAAGGTATTATCCTCTGAACCCACAGAGGCCTTCTCACAACTACTTGTGAATGCTGCTACATCCTCTTTGCTATCCATTTCTAGCAGCCTTCTCTTACTGAAATGGAATACACAATATGCCAGGAATCATCAAATCACAGTCCTCAAGGTCCAGGAACTTGCCACCCTCCCTGTACCTAGTGTGAAGATAGTTTGTCCAATCAGTAACACTAATTGTTCAGCTAATTACCTGGGAGAAAATAAAACCAGGGCCAGATTTGGATTTGAGGTCATGATTTGATGATTGCTGCAATATACTGTGAATATGTAGACTATAATGTATTATCGTAAAAGTGTAATACTGTACACTCAGTCAGCAATTTATTAGGTAGACCTGTACACCAGCTTGTTAATGCAAGTATTTAATCAGCCAATTATGTGGCAGCAACTAAATGCATAAAAGCATGCAGACATGGTCAAGATGATCAGCTGTTGTTCAGACCAAATGTCAGAATGGGGAAGAAATGTGACTTTGACTTTGACCATGGAATGATTGTTGGTGCCAGACAGGGTGGTTTGTGTATCTCAGAAATGGGCGATCTCCTGGGATTTTCACACACAACAGTCTCTAGAGTTTGTAGAGAATGGTGTGAAAAACAAAAAACGTCCAGCAGTTCTGCTGGCAAAAATATGTTGTTAATGAGAGAGGTCGGAGGAGAAGGGCCAGACTGATCGAAGTTGACAGGAATATGACAGTAACGCAAATAACCAATTACCACACTGGTATGCTAAAGAGTATCTCTGAACACACAACTTGTCAAACCTCAACAAGATAGGCTACAGCAGCAGAAGACTTAAGTCGAATTAATAACTTATAAAGTGCTTAAAGTGTATATTGCAATCTTATGTTTGGCATCTCTAAATGCCAATACTTTGTATATTTGGTAATATATTATAAAGTATTACAATATATTGATAATACATTTTAAAATATTTCCACATATATTCCATTTCTGTAAGAATGAACTCGCTTTGCCCAATATCATCTTCTTCCAGTCCGTAGCTGTCTGAAACTCAACGTGCAAATAGGGCCAAACCGTGCTCTGCAGAAAGAAAGTGGAAAAGTCAAAACTGCCCAGGCACTTGGCTGCTATCCAGAGTGCATTTTCCTTAACTGGCTCATCCAACAAGCCTTCATATTTTCAAACCAAACTACAAACAATTCACCACTTTCCTTCGCAAAAACAACTTTGCTTCCTATTTTGAATACAAATTTGCTGATAGTTGTAACTATGAGAGAAATTTCCCACTTTCATATGGCTATGTTCTGGAGCCCTACTGTATGTGTTCTTTTTATTATGGGGTAAAGCACCACAGGTCTTTATTAATGCAAATAAAAAGCTGAAGTGCAATAGAGTTCAAACGATATTAAAGCCAGCCAGGCACTCAGCCATTACACAAACATCGTCTGGGTGAAATAAGAATATAATGTAAAAAGAAAGAATGTTCTACAGATAAATATGTACCATATTTATCTAATATTAGGTTTTAAAAATGTCACAACCTAGCGTGTTAACCCTACCATTGTCCTCTGGATAAAAAAATCACCCTATCCTTTTTTATATTTTATATTATAATTTATCTGAGTCTTTTTAACCCTGCAGTTATGAAATCAGAAGTCGTCAAAGTCCATCAGTATCACAGTGAGAATTGTACCATGCCAGTTGAGGCTGGTTACAGCGATGGTGGAATCAGTGGTGTTTGTGTAGATGTGCATATTCAGATAGGACTTCATTACCTTAGTCTGAGCCCTCATGAAAGGAAATCCCACACTGCACCTCAGGAAGTCCAGCTCTAACAGTTCACAGACAATACCTTTTTCCTCCTGAAGAGACCCAGGGACAAAAAGAATGATAATGAATGATAATGGGGCCTCAGATTTACCATGCACATGCACTCACAGTCCCACGCACACTCACACACACACATAGACACACACACACGTTCACAAGCACTCACATGCATACAGTTTAGGGTCAGCAGTCAGGAAGCTGACACTAGCAGACAGTATTTGGAAGCTTGTCCAAACACTGTTCTTCACCACCTGGGCCTTGACCTGCTTCTATTACTTAAAATTGTCTGAAACAGATTCCAAAAGTAAGCAGGGAGTGTGTTGAGATTTATTGCAGTACGTGCGCAGAGAGAGAGTGATCCAGTTATGAGCGGAGACAAAGACCCATCATTTCTTTATTTGCCTCTGTACTCCACAATTTCAGATTTGGGGAGTGGGCCTAGATTCAGCTGTAAACTACACTGCAACAGTATGGAACACATTTGTTGGCTAGATGGCTTTAATACAGGAAGGGTCCAAGGTATTAGTTAGCCTCAAACCACCGTTCTACTCCCAGATTTGCAGTAGATATGAAAATAAGAGTTTCTCCTGACAAATATTCCTGTTGAACTCAATGGAAAAAATATTCAGGAGAAACAATTATTTTCGTGAACTGAGAGAGAGTTGAGCGAAGGGTACATATTTCAAGTCAGGATCGAGCCCTGAGTGAGTGAGCAGAGTTTCAGTTAGATATCAGACAGAATCACCAAGTAAGCAGAAACAGATCAAATCAGTGAAAGGTCTGAATGACCCTTTTTATCATCAGTTTGCCATTTGAAATATTATTCAAAATATTTAAATTTACAGTAATTTCACAGAAAATATAATGCTGTACATTGACAATACACTGTAATGCACTGAATAATATAACTGAACATATACAGAAACAGCAAATGTGCTTTCTAATATATTATAATTTTCAATTAATCTTAATAACATTTTGGCCTAGCAAGGCATTAGCATGTGCAAAACCTTTTAGCACAAGCAAAACTAGTAGCATGAGCTATCATGGTATTTCTTTTACACCAATTATTGTTTACTTAATTTGTTTTGCATGTGGAAAACTTTGTTGGTTGTAAGTCACAATAATTAGTATTTTCCAATACATTTCCATATATTACTCCATACATCTCTCAATGCAAAGGACAATGTATTTTACGTTTGAAGTAAGTTAGTTGCATATGTCTTGATATTGTTGGCATTTGATGCTGTTATTCTGCTTTTCCTTTCCTATCACAAACAGCACAAAACAAGAATGTGGACATAATGTAATTCCTGTAATATATGATAATTTCTGGACAAGCCCAATCAAACAAACACTGATTGCTGCATAAGGATGTGAATGTGAATCTGATTAACAAGGAACAATATGAGACGCAGTATAAGAGCCTGCATAAAGGAATTTCCTCCTCTACTCAGTGGCACTGCTGTGCAAACATTAAAGGTCCCCAGAGTGGGGTCAGGGATAGGGAAGCCTGGATAAAACTGCCACTGAAAGAGATCACACCATTTAGTCATGAATGTGAATGCGAATGTTTTCTCTCAAGCTCCAGGATTCAGTGAGTTTTTTTTCACACACAGTTTTGTCATTGCTTCATCAATGACTGCCAAGCTGGCACAGTAACAAACGGGAGAGTAGCTAAGTCTTTTGCCATCTGGGAAAACCATTTGTGGTCGTGGGACATGCATTCTTAAAGTACTATAGATTATAGGTAAGGTCACCAGGAGTGGTCTGTGAAGAGACAGGGGAGGCATAATGCTTCGAAGTGATCATTGACCTGAACCAGTTTTTGAAAAATTGCTCTGCATTTTATATACACTATAGCATTGTAAACCTGTCGGGTGGGGCTCTGACACTATCTTGTATGCAGAGCCAAACTTACTTCACCCACGGTCACGGTATGTTGCATTGTCATAAACTAAGTATGCTGTATGAAATAATCCATTTAGGAATTTCATTACAATGTATATTTCCCATTTTAGGTGTACATGCTCTGAAAAACACATTACACCCTGAATGTTTCAGATGAATCATGGTAAAAGGTGTGAATTACACTCGAAAGCCACAGATTCTGGTCTCCTACCTTTTGCCACATCTTGATGAAGTAAAGCTCTCGTGAGAAGTTAAAGAAAATGTTGGTGTCGTATGCATCATCGCCAGCATTGAAGATGGACAGGTTGACAGATATATTCTTCACCCCTCCCAGAGCTAAATAGGCACGTCTGTGTACTCTGTGAGAAATCAAGAGTGAAGAGTTAAGGAAGAAGCACCTGCCCACTCGGAACCTTGAAACATTTAACACTTTCCCTCACAACATAAAGTCACAGACCTTGAAAATCTCTTAAACCACTATCTCAAGATGAGTTTTATGTAATGACTCTTAATAATATAATTTATTTTAATTATATTTGTGCTATTTGACTTAGCTATTTGAGAATCTTTAAAAAAATAGTTGTTGATCTTGAACAAAAATCTGTTTTTCACAATTGATCGGCACCGTACAGTAGTCTACCTATAATAATGTGGTATAACATTATGTTTTCTGTCCTTACAGAGAGTCAAACATAACATAGATCAATAAAACACTTTTAAGACTTCTTTGCTGAAGCCAGGAAAAGAAATGTGGAAACATGTATGGCTTTCCTTTTTGATGAAGAGCACAGGTCAAAATAAATTGTTCCAATAGACTCAAGGCAACTGAATGTGAAAGCTGTTTTTCTCAGTTTCTGTCATGTATAAAAAAAGTAAAATGAAATAAAAAATTCCCTTTTGAAGTAAATATTTAACTTGAATAATCAGTCACCCACCGCTACTGTTCAGAAATATGATATATCATTAGATTCTTTTTATAATGAAAATTATTCACTTTTGAACTACATGACACTGTCTCTGACAGTGATAACACTGAAATTTACAAAATAAGCAGTAGGATCTGAGCATTAAACATAGATGAGTCAATACAACTCAATCCCAGTGCCCAGAAATCTGTACCCCGTCTGAAGTGCAGATAGTTAGATAGGGCAACTATTGATATCTAGCAGCTCAGTTTCTCATAAAGTATTGATATCTAGCAGCTCAGTTTCTCATAAAGCCTGCCAAATTCAACCAGTCTAGCCCTTCTCCTCTGACCTCTCTGATTAACAATACATTTCTGCCTGCAGAACTGCTGCTCACTGAACGTCTTACTGTACCATCATACTCATTATGAAACAGAAAGACCTGGACATAAAGTATATGATATGAGGCCCTGTCAAGATAATAAAGGGATAATTTCTGGCAGCGTGCATTGATAGCAGCTGGCTATCAGATGATAAGTAACATTGTCTTTCAGTAACAACAAATCAACCAACTGACTGTAATAAAGAATCAAAAAACATTGCTTGAGCGGTTGATTTAAGATACAACCACACATCAGTATTTCAATCTGCGTGATAAATAAGCCTTTAGCGGGGATCCTGAACCACATTAGAATGTTTTCTCTATGGGTTTAACAGCAGCTGCCCATATTTCTCCATTCCCCTGACCTCGTAGACCAATTCCACAACCCCTTAAGAGCCTGAGAAAGACCCTGCACAATATCCTCTCAGAGGAGGACTTAAAACGCTATTGACGTAAAGTGAATGTCACAATACAATGTGTATCTTGTGTTTTCCGTGAAATACCCATGGAGACACTCTATCATCCATGCAAAGGAATGGTTGTTTGTTGAAGCATTATGCTTCTTTACTGGCCTCTGGTCCTCAAGGCATGTGTTTTAAATGTAAAAGGAGTGGGGTAGGTATTGGTGAATTGGTTGATCAGTAGATGAACACACTGGGCCATATTTTCCGGCCTGCGTCTGCCGTGTTGTGCGACGACGTGCTGTTGATTTATCTTTTTCCGGATGATCCAGATGCCTCTAGTAATTTCTGGGCAGACTGAAGTGAGCCGCTGCTGGAGGTGTGTCAGTGAAGGGTGAGCAGCTCATTAACAATTTAGTGTTTTCTTGCAAATTCCCAATTTTCGGTCAGCATTTCACCCTTTTGCCACCCACCTGCTCAACCCAGGTCGAAGGCACAAGTTTCAATCATGAACACTTTTTTTTTGATAGAATGCTGTTCAGTTTGTCTTACCACAAGATTCTACACACAACACCCCATAATGACAACATAAAAAGTTTTTTGAAATTTTAGCAAATTTATTAAAAATAAAAAACTAAGAAATCACATGTACATAAGTATTCACAGCCTTTGCGCAATACTTTGTTGATGCACCTTTGGCAGCAATTACAGCCTCAAGTCTTTTTGAATATGATGCCACAAGCTTGCCACACCTATCTTTGGGCAGTTTCGCCCATTCCTCTTTGCAGCACCTCTCAAGCTCCATCAGGTTGGATGGGGAGCGTCGGTGCACAGCCATTTTCAGATCTCTCCAGAGATGTTCAATCGGATTCAAGTCTGGGCTCTGGCTGGGCCACTCAAGGACATTCACAGAGTTGTCCGGAAGCCACTCTTTTGATATCTTGGCTGTGTGCTTAGGGTCGTTGTCCTGCTGAAAGATGAACCGTCGCCCCAGTCTGAGGTCAAGAGTGCTCTAGAGCAGGTTTTCATCCAGGATGTCTCTTTACATTGCTGCATTCATCTTTCCCTCAATCCTGACTAGTCTCCCAGTTCCTGCCACTGAAAAACATCCCCACAGCATGATGCTGCCACCACCATACTTCACTGTAGGGATGGTATTGGCCAGGTGATGAGCGGTGCCTGGTTTCCTCCAAACATGACGCCTGGCATTCATGCCAAAGAGTTCAATCTTTGTCTGATCAGACCAGATAATTTTGTTTCTCATGGTCTGAGAGTCCTTCAGGTGCCTTTTGGCAAACTCCAGGCGGGCTGCCATGTGCCTTTTACTAAGGAGTGGCTTTCGTCTGGCCACTCTACCTTCTCCCCCGATTGCTCAGTTTAGACGGGCGGCCAGCTCTAGGAAGAGTCCTGGTGGTTCCGAACTTCTTCCATTTACGGATGATGGAGGCCACTGTGCTCATTGGGACCTTCAAAGCAGCAGAAATGTTTCTGTACCCTTCCCCAGATTTGTGCCTTGAGACAATCCTGTCTCGGAGGTCTACAGACAATTCCTTTGACTTCATGCTTGGTTTGTGCTCCGACATGCACTGTCAACTGTGGGACCTTATATAGACAGGTGTGTGCCTTTCCAAATCATGTCCAATCAACTGAATTTACCACAGGTGGACTCCAATTAAGCTGTAGAAACATCTCAAGGTTGATCAGTGGAAACAGGATGCACCTGAGCTCAATTTTGAGCTTCATGGCAAAGGCTGTGAATATTTATGTACATGTGATTTCTTAGTTTTTTATTTTTAATAAATTTGCAAAAAAAAAAAAAAAAACTTCTTTCATGTTGTCATTATGGGGTGTTGTGTGTAGAATTTTGAGGAAAAAAATGAATTTATTCCATTTTGGAATAAGGCTGTAACATAACAAAATGTGGGAAAAGTGAAACGCTGTGAATACTTTCCGGATGCACTGTACATGGCATTGATTCCATGAATTCATACTGTACGATTTTTGACTTATGGGATTGCAAATTCCTCCAAAATGGTAACTGAATAGCAGGATTTAAAAATCTATAAAACATTTAAATCAAACTGTTTTCAGGACACACCATGACATTCTTGAAGAGCATGATACCAAGTATATATGCCATCGACACTGTGAAATTCTACTGTGCGAATTTGGAATTACAGGATTGCAAACTCCCAACATATTCACTATTCAATTCAATAAAGACCGTTAAATGGTAAAATTAAATGGTTAAACTTTGAACATGACATCCATCCATCCATCCATTATCTTAACCCGCTTATCCTGAACAGGGTCGCAGGGGGGCTGGAGCCTATCCCAGCATACATTGGGCGAAAGGCAGGAATACACCCTGGACAGGTCGCCAGTCCATCGCAGGGCACACACACCATACACTCACACACTCATACCTATGGGCAATTTAGACTCTCCAATCAGCCTAACCTGCATGTCTTTGTACTGTGGGAGGAAACCGGAATACCCGGAGGAAACCCACGCAGACACGGGGAGAACATGCAAACTCCACACAGAGAGGCCCCGGCCAACAGGGATTCAAACCCAGGACCTCCTTGCTGTGAGGCAGCAGTGCTACCCACTGCACCATCCATGCCGCACATTTCTTAAAATTTTAAAGCAAGATTACTTTTTATTTAAAAATTATTTTCTTTTTTTAAGAAAGTGCAAAGTTTGGTACTTTGAAACTCCTCATCGGGCAACTATAACAGCTTGTGATCCTCCTCCACCTCAGAAATATTCTTTGGCCTCCTTGCATGCACGGCATGTTTGAGATCTCTCCTCAGATTTTCCAAAATATTCAAGCCTGGGGACTGTGGTCGCCACTCCAAAACCTTCATAAGTATTTCCTGGGCAAACTTCATGGTTGATTTTGAGGTATGCTTTGGATCATTGTCTTGCTGGAATTATCCAACCTCTCTTCAACTTCAATGTCTGGACTGACCTTTGAACATGAGCCTCTAGAATTTCTTGATATTTGGTGGAATCCATTCTTCCTTCCGCTCGCACAATAGTTCCTGTGCTCCCAGCTGCCACATAACCCCAATGCATAATACCTTCTTCTTCAATTCTCTGTCAGTCCAATGCACATTGTTCCAAAAGGCTTCAGGCTTCTCAATGTTTTCTTTTACATACTTCAGACGCTAAATTTATCATTTTGAGTTCAGGTTGTTCTTTCTGGCAACTTTCTGTAGGTCTTTCTTGTTTAAAGTAAGTTGTATTGTTGTCCCTTGAAAAGCTAGACCTGTGTCTGCTTCTCTTTTTTGCAGCTCTTTTGCAGTAATGTGTGGGTTCTTCTGAGCATTTATCACAAGGTCTCAGGCCATTCTATGTGAAATCTTTCTTGCCTTGACTTCAACTGTTCCATTTATCTTCCATTTTGAAATAATGTTTCTGAGAGTGGAAGTAGGTAGTTTGAAAAAGTAACAGAGAATAATCCAAAAGGGTTCCCAAAATTTTGCACAGGGCCTTCTTCCTTTTTTATCATTTATAAACAGTAAGAAATGAAAATAAAAAGCAATCTTGCTTTCAAATTTGCAGAAAGGTCTCATATTTGTACCATTTAGAGTTGAGATTTGCTGTCGATCAAGTACAGATTCATTGTCACAGACATTAAAACCAGGGGTGCACCTCACTGTACATCACATGGCTCAACATTAGCATTTTTCCGTAACTATCCCAGTTGGATCGGCGGCAAGGATGGTGCAGTGGGGTCAACTGTCCCCAATTATTACTCTCCTTGTCTACTGTTCTACTGTTTAAAAACCATCTACTGTACAAATATAAACAAGCACAACCATATTGTAAAATAAATCTCTCTAGGGCATTACATTTATTCATACAAAATGACATTACACACATTCTTACAACTTACATTTCATCATGATGTGTGTGTGTGCATGTGTTACACAAAATGTGAATGAATTGGAGAAGTTCAAGATCCTTCTTGTCCAGTATTAAATCAGCATTCAACAACATTTGTGGCATCAAACTGCTGAATAGCAGGCCCCTGTAAGTGCACTTAAAATAATTTAGCAAGCATGTTAGTCGACAAGATACTTTGCCAGTTTTGATCCAATCACAATAGCCAATCACTCTACAGAGCCAAGATCAGCACCAATATAATGCTGCTCACTCTACACAGCCAAGATTAGCACCAACATAATGCTGCTCATTCTACAGATCCAAAATCTAAACCAAAATAATGCTGCTCACTCTACAGAGCCAAGATCAGTAACAACATAATGCTTCTCATTCTACAGATCCAAAATCTTCAACAAAATAATGCTGCTCAATCTACAGAGCCAAGATCAGCACCAACAGAATGCTTCTCATTCTACAGATCCAAAATCTTCACCAAAATAATGCTGCTCAATCTACAGAGCCAAGAGCAGCACCAACATAATGCTGACTCTCCAGAGCTTGTGAAAGTTCATGATAAAATCTGTAAGGTATGGAAAAATCTGGAAAATAATAAAAAAATGGTTACCCTGATAGCAGCAATTTCCCCCGCAACTGTAGATCTGCTGCGCAGTCCTCTGATAAACAGTTCTTCTCAAACCATGTCTGTAAAGAGAGACAGAAACCATGACTGTAAAGAGAGATAGAAAAACAATTGTTCTCAAACCGTGTCTGTAGAAAGATATAAAAACATCTGCACATGACATCCACACTGCAAACTACACACATACAGTTTGTACATACTACACAATTAGAACATGGCCACACTCCATACATACAGTATGGTATGTACCTGCTGTTTGCAGTATGTGTCTACTATGCTCAAGGTCTATCAATGTTTCGATATTTTGATATTATTAAACGCATAATTCACCATTAATATTTAATTAATTAATTTTCTTAAACAAAAAACCCAAATATTTCACATGATTATGGTAGTCTGGAAATGTGCTCCTTGCTTCTCTGCACTGTGTCTCAGTCAGTTATATTTGTGACTTCCTCTATCAAAATCAGTTGCATTGACCTGATACCAATGATACCAATTTTATCTTTCTACTCCAGATATCAAGGGAGTTCAACTGAAACCACCAAACCACGTTTTTGAGTGTTACGTGAGGGCTATAACTTTTTAAAACTATATTTTAACTCTGAACATTTACTCTTGAGATTAAGACATACAGACCAGGTGTTACTCTGTTGTTACTTTTACATCCTGCATTTGAAAGCTCAAAAGCTCTATTATTGTACCCCCTATACAGCACTCAGGAGGGAGGAAATCATGATATCAGCATGATATCGCAGTGCACGCACACCATTCACTCACACACTCATACCTAGCCTCTTGATACCCTGCGGAGGGAAGCCTGATTACATTTTGGCTTCCCTGGCTTCCCTGAGCTCTATACAGTATTCCTCTTAACATAAGGGACAATTCCTTTCTTTTTTTTTAATACTTTTTTGAAAATATTGTCACAGCAACATGCGTTTTTCATCCAAGACACTTGCATTATGTCAAAAATATTTTAAATACTTTTATGCTCCTCAGTCTCAAGAGGTGAATTTAGAGGTTTGTCGCAGTACAACCAATTTAAAGGTTCATCTGCAGATGTATCATCCAAGTCAGCAAGCAGCCATCCATTCTTGGACCTACGGTTGTGAAGGTTATATACATTATTTCCCTGATTTATTTATAAGAAACCAGTCTGGCCATTCTCCTCTGACCTTAACAATGAGAATTGCAGCTTTGTTTTTCACTCCATTTCTTGCAAACCCTACAGACATGGCAAGATGTGTGTGAAAAGCAGCAATTTCTGAGACACTCAAACCACCCTGTCTGGCACCAACAATCATTCCACGGTCAAAATCACATTTCTTCCTTATTCTGACATTTGGTCTGAAAAACAGCTGAAGATAAATGCTTTTATGCATTTAGTTTCTGTCACATGATTGGCTGATTAAATATTTGCATTAATAAGCTGATGTACAGGTCTACTCAATAAAGTGGTCACTGAGTGTATATGTAGCTGATCATTTACACATTATTTTATAAAGTATACTTAAAATCTAACTATTATTTATCATTTTCTAAAATTGGGTTTGCAGTTTGGATTATTTAATGGCTTTGGATGTGGACAAGAGAAATCACCATAAAAAACTATTTGCCGACAAAAATATGAATAGCTTATTTACAGTTCAGATACTATAGCAATATATTTTCTGAACCATTACATGAATTGGATTGTATATGCTATGGGCTGAGTAAGAGCTGATACGATGGAGCCTGTTTCCTCAATAAAGGATGCAGTGGGATGTTTTGTAAATTTTAAGCATTCTATTAAAAGTTTTTAAAAATCACAATATATTCATTAGTCTACATATGCAAAAATATATACTAGGACAACATTGGACCCTATAATGCAAATATAGCATTTACATATTACACACAGTATGTATACATAAACAGTATGCACACCAGTGGAGGCTCCTCCATAGAGGTGGAGGAGGCCTGGCCTCCCCAATAATTTGAGAGAAGAGAGAGATTTAAAAAAAACAATAAATATATTTATTTTATTTATTTTAACAAAAAACATATTTTTTTTTTTTATATTCATATTATTTTAGTTTTGTACATAAATCTAAATTTTCCCATGGCTAAAACCCAATATTGCAATTGTAAAGCAACAGGCCAGATTTCCCTATCAGTTTGTATTAAGGGAGGCCAGGCCTTCCCTAGGAAATTCGCTTTTCATAGAAGTCAATGTAATGCATTTTTTTTCATGCCAATATGTGATTGGCCAGATCACTGAAAATGGGTGGGCAACGGAGGCCTGGCCTCACCATGCATTGTGTCCAGGGCTGAAAGATTGACATTTTGTTCGTCCAATCACATGCTACTGGTTCATTTGGAATCAACTGTCCTTTCCTTTCCTATTCAACACAGAAGCCATTTTGAGAATTCGCTAGTCACTTCAGTCAAACAAACATGTCCCATCAACTTGTGCTTTTCAGGAAATTTAGAAAACACCCCTGGCTATCATCCCTGGAGTTTATAGCTCATTTGGCCAAACACTTTTGCTTAAAACTACCTCGGAAGTCGGCGAGATTCTGGCGCTATTTGAGATCTTGGGCTGGAGATATGCAGATTCCAGATACTAGGGAGTGAGAATGACATTCAATAGGTCATGTTAGACACCATTTGGGATTTATTGAACAGTTTTATTTTTAATGTAGTCCATTTCGTTTTATTACAAGTCAATTTAATAATCTTCCATATCAAATTACTGAATTGTTGCTCTGTGAGGAAATTCACTCTAAATACGAATAGAGTGCTGCCCTCTAGTGGATAACGTTAACGTTAGATAAAGCCAACTGGAACCATATTTTTACATATTTTATATTAAATATATTGAATAAAACTACATATGATAAAGAAAGTGTTATCTTATCTTTTTTATATGCTAAACTTGATTAAATTGGTGATTACATGTTGAAGCTGTAGAAGAATGAAAAATGTAAGCTAAACAAAATTGTTTTTAACTACATAATTAAAATTCCTGCCTTTTACACATGTTCACTTGGCATTTATATTACATCCAAATGTCATTTCTCAGCTTAATTATCAGGCAGGCTCATAGACTTACAGCAATGTCATTTCTTCAGGAAGGCACAAGGCTAAGCTCTGCACAATGAATTTCATCAGCCAGAACTTTCTGACTGTAGCTTACACTCCAAATAGTATGCCTTTGGCCAGCACAAAGACAGATAAGAGAACAGGGAACATTCCATCGCGAGTGAAGTGAGCAAGCGGAAAAAAATGGCCTCCTCAATTCTGGAAGTCACCAGCCTCCACTGATGCTCACACAACACATAGCATGAATGTACCACACAGAGTAGTTTCTGTACACATACAGTATTTATTACGACTTTTATAATCACATTGTTAAAATGTGGGAAAGGGTGACTAATGTACACCATGTGTTCTTAACATGGCTAAAGGCAATGGAGATCGCAGCACTTTGAACCACCATTCATTCAACAGCATAACTATGATGCCCGCCTACATGCAAACATTAAAATTTAAACTGTACTACATTACAAAATGAATGAATTACATAGAGCAAGGCTGAAGCACCGATTCTAGGATCAAATGTCCCTCGTTCTAGTTCTGCTCAATGGCCTTTGCTTTGTAAATACATTAGGACTGAACGGCGAGAGAGGTTGACCCAGGGGACACATTAACCAAACTAACTGACATTTTTGGGACTTCTGAGTGAGGGCAATGCTTTTGCTTTATATCCACTGTTAAAAAGCAGCTAAAGCCAAAATACTGCTCCATACTGAAGAGCACAGTGCTATTCCTAAGCCCAGGGGAATCTGTGGCCTTTAACGACACTGCCCCCAAACGGCAGTAAAATACACACACACACAAATTACAACAGAAAAACAAGGACATTTCCTGGTATGAATATAAGTCACTGGAATGACAGCAGTATAAAGTTCCAGCACAGCAGAACTGGCTATTTTCTTTTTTTTTAAACATGTTTTTGTGGCCTTTTCCAGCTTTATTGTACAGAACAATGTAGAGAGACAGGAGGAATGGGAGCAAGAGAGGGAAAGATATGCAACAAAGGTTGTGCAGCCGGATCCAAACCGCTAACATCACGGCTAGCAACACCCATGCAGATAGTGCTCTATATCCAGAGCCACTGGGACACCCAGCACTGGTTATTTTCTGTTCTATTATTGTAGGGGGTCATGTCTTCCCATAGAAGTGTCCCAACTACCATTAGTAAACAAGCTGTATTATTTATCATACAGATATGCAATAAGTTTATTGCACTTCTGCAAGCATGAGATTTTCTGCGCAGTACAACTCATAGGTTACGTGCAGTGGCTTCAAAAAGTATTCAGACCCTTTCAATTTTTGCACTTTATTGTTTTGTAGATTTAATATTAAACAGATAAAATTGCTGTTTGCCTGCACTCAATAAACCTTAAAGGCAAAGTGAAAACATGTTTTTGGAATTTTTTGCTAATTTATTAGAAATCAAAAACTGAAATCTATCATTTACATAAGTATTAATTTGCTGTGGCACACCAAATTGTGGACAGGCCCACCCTGCTTGCTTTAATTATCCTTGAGATGTGTCTAGAACTTGATTGGAGTCCACCTGTAGCAAGATGAATTGGTTGGACATAGTTTAGAAAGGTCCACACCTGTGTATATAAGGTCCCACAATTCACACTGCATGTAAGGACAAAAACCAAGCAATCCAGTCCAAGGAACTCTCTGTAGACCTCCACGATAAAATTGTGGTGAGGCATAGATCAGGAGAAGGCTCTAAAAGCTTTGAGTGTTCCCAGGAGTGTAGTGGGCAAGAATTGTGAAATGGAAGAAGTTTGGAACATTCAGGACTTCCAAGATTTGGCTGTCCAGCTGAACTGAGTAACCAGGCAAGAAGGGAGGAGGTGACTAAAAACCAAAGAGTCACTCTAACAGAGCTTCGGAGGTCCAATGCAGAGATGGGAGAACCTACCACAAGGACGACCATCTCAGCAGCACTCCATCAATCATGCCTTTATGGTAGAGTGGCTAGAAGGAAGTGAAGGGAATATGACAGTCCACTATGGAGTTTGCCAAACTTGCCGGAACTCCAATCAGAACTAATGTGTCTGTCGATCACCAGGCACTGCTCTTCACCTGGCTAATAATATCCCTATGGTGAAGCATGGTGGTAGCAGCCTCATGCTATGGGGGTGCTGCTCAGCGGCAGGGACAGGGAGACTGATCAGAATTGAGGGAAGGATGGATGTAGCCAAATATAGAGAGGTCTTTGAAGAAAGCTTCCTCCAGAGTGCATGTGACCTCAGACTGGGGCGATGGTTCACCTTTCAGCACCACAATGAAGCTTACAGCCAAGAGAATGCTGGAGTGGCTTCTGGACAAGTTTCTGACTGTCCTTGAGTGGTCCAGCCAAAGCCCAGACTTAAACCCAATAGAACATCTGTGGAGTGATCGGAAGAAAGCAGTTCACAAACACTGACGGAGCCTGAGAGAATCTGCCATGAAGAATGGGATAAACTACCCAAATCCAAATCCAAAGCTTGTAGACTTACCCAAGAAGACTGAAGAAGCTGCTGGTTTAGAAGTGGATGTGTCAGTCTTATTTATATCTCAATAGCCCTGCTGTCCGGATGTTGTCATGTCATTCTCTCTATACAATAGTTCAATAGTCCAGAGTACAGTTTCCAGACATCAGATCGGTTGGTGTCTTACCTGGTTCCTCTGGGCAATCTTCTCTCCCTTTTTCCAGCGAAGTACAGGAGTTAGGGAAGGCAGCTCTCTATCCTCCTGTCCAGGCACTACGTGCTGACCCAGGCTGTATACTGCCTCAAACACGATGGCTGAGAATACGTCTTTCACCTCTTTCTGTGGAAACATACAGCAGACCACACTGAGCAACCTTTCTCACATCCGTCACTCTGAGCAACTTTTATCACATTCATCATCATGAGTAACATTTCTCACATCCATCACCCTGAGCAACCTCTCACATTCATCACCATGAGCAACCAATATCACATCCATCACCATGAGCAACCTTTCTTGCATACATCACCATGAGCAAGCTTTCTCACATCCGTCAACATGAGTAACCTTAATCATATCCATCACTATGAGCAACCTTTATCACATCCAACACCATTAGCAACCTTTCTACTACTTTGGTCGACTGTATGGCCTTATGGTATGGAACAACTGGTTCTGATTTTCTCAGCCAAATGTGCCTACAGCTGACCATGTATAAGTGTAGACCAGTAAGCTGGGTTAAGCAGTTGGACTTCATTCTGCCAAAAATATAATTTACACTTTGCATAAAAATACCAGTTTGTTTTCTCGGAAGATGACCTAAACTGCAGAACCAAAAATAGATTGTAATGTGAAAGCAACAGCACAATGATTAAAGTTTATTTAGGCACGCAATTTAGAAAAGTAAAAGCAAACGCTTAATAGGCATTAAATATTTAGGAGCAGGGCGTGGGCATCTATGGCTTGCCCAGCTCAGTGAGCAGCTGGATGTGCTGATACTGTACATTTCACAGCACAGGAAAACGCACACTGGCTAGCTGGGCTAAGCTGCTGATAGCTGCTTATGCTCAGCCAGAGTGTGAACAGGAGGGATTCACTTTCCTTTTCCTTGCCTTTTGTGTTTTCTCTTTTATCACAACCTTCCTGTGTCCACCCATCCTCTTCCTCAGCCCATTCTAAATGTACACACTGCACGTCAAACTCATCAGGTAGCACACCAGAGTTACTCTGCTCAGCAGGGTGGCCATTACCTGTTGCCCAGCAACTATAAATGAGTTATGACAGGAAAGAATAAAACTGGTGTTTGGTTTGGGACATGAATTGACAAAAAACACAGGGAAGGGACTCATTTTTAGAAAATACTGCGGAAGGGTGTATAATGTAGCACTGTAGAATTTGTTGGAAAGAATAAACAAAGTAGCTTTATCTTTCAATACCTTTCAAGTAAATCAAATAGAAAATAGGATAGATATCTAAAGTGTTTTAAATATTTTTACTTTTTAAGTAGTATCTTAACATATCATCAAATAGGACACAGAGGACCATAAACCAAAATAACATAATATGTGTCCCTTGGTAGCTGTCCAGCTAAAGCAGTAATTTGTCATGTGGTCCTTGATGAATGCCAGGGCCAACTGTGCTCTGGCGCCCAACTCACGACAGCATCATCCAGGGACTGCAAAGTAGAAATAACCAATGTCTGAAAATGCACAATAGTCTGTGCTCTCTGAAACTGAGGAAGATCACTGTGACCATGAGAGAGATATCCAAATGTACAATGTGGGGGTGAATCATTGGACTGAGGTCTGATGCTGAAGCATACCCTGCTGAAAAAAAACAGCTCAAGCTAGGTTTTGAAACAGCTGGTATCTGGTTGACCAGTTCAGACCAGCTTCTACCTTGACATGCTTTAGTTAGTTGACCAGTTCAGACCAGCACATTGTTTGACCAGCTCAAGCTAGTTCTTGACCAGCTACCGGCTCAAACAAGCTACCAGCTCGGACAGTTTATGACCAGCTTGACCATGTAAATTTTCAGGCTAGCATGGCTGGATTTTACAGCAGGGTAGACCAGGGGGCTAACAATGACCCTGGTTGAACCAGAGTTTCCTGCGCTGCAACTGAAACAGTATCTGTCCTACGTGCCTATTAAGCCCTTTATTTTTGGAGCAGCTCGGTCTAACATTATTATAGGGCTGAGAAAAAAGTTTCTAGTATGAGACCTTAGAATTAGGTTCTAAGTGACATATTTGACGAAGATGAGACAAGTGTCATAAATACGTTGTTTATAGGGCACTAAATATATGTGTTTTACAAAAAATACTGATTAAAAGTATGACAAAATGTAAAAGGTTCACCATTCACTTTGGTATCTTCGAAGCTCAATATCTCAAAACCACTCAGAACACAGATAGAATCTTATAATTCCAAGGCCACAAGAAGAAGTGAGTTCTTCAGTGTATTTCGACAGATCCAAACCAATTAATAATACTTTTTCCAGTGAAAAGGATCCCCGGAGCACTGTAAGTAAGCAATGACCATGAAACACAAGACCTGTGGAACCAAGGTTCATTCCTAAAGTCCAGTCCCAGGTGTCTCCCTAAAACTGCCCTGTATGTGGCTTCTCTCGGGGCATTCTTGGTTTCCACATGCTGCAGTTGTCATAGCCCAATTGTGTCTGCATAGAAACCCAAAGGAAAGTGCTTGAAACATTATTTGTATCTGCAGGAAATTGTCATCATTGGTGACAAAGTGTTATATTAGTACTATTTGTTTTTGTCCATTCCCTGCACTCTCTCATAAATACACGAAGGTTCGCAATCCTTAGCTTTGAATGGCCAATCATTTCCCCCAATTCGACACAACAGTAGACTACTCAATGCAATCATTGTCTCAATCTGTGTGCTCTCCTCAAAAGCACAAGATGCACCATTGCTTCTTCCGACATCGTGCTCACAAGTCAGGCTCGCACAGACATTCATTCTCAAAGGCAGAGGTAGATGCATCATGTGCAGCTCAACAGCTGAACCGAATACTGAACCGATTCGCGAGGGTCACTGATGTGTGATGAGACATTGTCATCTCTGGTTGACGCTAACAGCAATTATGCATTGGCCTTACTTGCAGATGGTAAGATTTACAAACACTAAATCTCTTAAAAAATGTAACAACTATTAAAGAACAAAAGTAAAAATTAGGTAGTATAAAACCCCAAAACTTCTAACCAAAGTTTATTTCTCAAAAACAAACAAAAAGCATCTAACATGGATGACTTGTGTATTGTCATATTGCACTTGCATTGCATTACTTACATTGCACAAATAATACGAATGAAAAGCTAACACGCCTCAGCTGCAAAGCCTTCTTGAGAGTGTGTCTTATTAAATCCTTGTTGATTTATTAATACACTGCAGAGGTCACAGCTGAGAATCACTTTCATTGTCAAAGCTTATGCCATTTGCAATCATCAAAGTGTCATAACATACCTGACATCTGACATCTCTTCAAACTATATCTCTATAGTCATTTTTCCCTGCCTCCATCAGCTCAGGATCTGGCGCTCTCTCTATATCTTCACTCTCAGTGTAACTTAATCCACACTCCCACTGGTCTGAACTGGACTGTGGATTTACATGGCTATAAGCAGCACCTGCATATAAAGGGCTCAGTGCTGATTTGTGTTGAAAACTGGCGACATTTGTTAGCTTATTGTTATAAATAGAACCACCAGCCTGTCTCTGCACATTTTCCCTCATGCGCTTCAGTACTCCACTAACAAAAGGTCAATTGTCTTTACTAGTAATAAAATAGTTTGCAGCAAAATTACTGAAAAAGTGATAAATTAAAAAAAAATGGCTTCTGTCATTGATTGATGATGCTTCATGAATACATGTCCTTATCATGATCTGAATCAATGTTCAGCACATCCCAGCTTGGTACTGATGAAAATACATACAGATTTGAAAAGAAGCATCAAAAGTGTCAAATAATCAATCAAGGGAGTGGAAGAGATGGTGACTGGATTTGAAACTAGGTTTGCTTGGTTTGCAGGAGCAAGCAATCTCTGCAAGAAAATGGACTGTGGAAAGATGCAATAATATGTATATAATATGTACACCATAAAGCCATGCTTCCATTTGCATTCCTGAAAGTACTGAAGAGAGAAGCACGTTAAAAGTATATTGAGCACTTCTTTCGAAATATAATGTAATTTGTATACAAATGATGAATTTGGGCCCCTCCTTGGATAACTACATCAAATTGATGCCTGCATCAAGGTCCAATGCCTTAGCCATGCACCACCACTGCACTCTCAGTAATTATATTTTAATCTTTTAAGGTGAAATAATACAAGATTTTAGTGAATAAAAAATAACATTTAACATGAATACCATGCTATCTAGTAGTTTTTAGGAAGCATCCTGTTCAATCATGTGAAACTCAAAGTCACGTATATGAAAGGCTTTTATCTGTCTTATATTCTTATATTTTCTGCCTGATATTCTTTTGTTTGTGTGCTGTTATTGTATGTAGGACGATGTACAGTGCTTTCAGTAGACCCATTAAAGGAATTGTTGAGGTAAATTACTTTTCTAAAGAGTACTGCACCTGAGATTCAAACCGATGACCCTCAGGCAATTGAGTGCAATAAAGTGTCCCCTATGCATTTCAGAGAAGTGCATTGGGGATGTTTTAAACCCTTTACCTTTGCCCCTTGTGGATGGCAGTTCTCATAAATGCATAGTCACACTCTGCCCAAGTTCCCTTTTGGCTAAGAACTCACGGTGTAAAGCATCCATCAGGGATACACAAGCTGTGCACAAGCTCTCAACCCAACCCTGTCCCCAACATTCCTAAATAAACAGTATTTCTATACTAAAAAAGTGCAAGGTTGGGTGCAAAGTCATTATTGCTAGTTATGAAAAAGTTTCTCCAGTTTACTGCATTGTCTATTTTTACCATTTAACACTTCTGCCTCAAATTCTTTCAGCACAAACACAATGTGATTAATTTATTCATTCATTTCTACTGAACCCTTGGTTTTTCAGTATGAGAGTGTGGAACATAGACATCACCCAACCCTACAGAACGTCTTGTGTTGTACCTCTGTCACAAACTGCCGTACCTCACGCATACAGTACATACTGCACAGCATGGTGCAATGGGTTTTCACTGCCAGTAAACATAAAGGCTATCCTGGCTATGACCTGTACTCTACTCTGTGGGAAACTAAACACAAATGTATGATTTACCTGCAGAACGAGTGTGATGCAAACAAAAATCCAAGCACAGTGAGAGTTATTTACTGAGGTTTTACAGCATGGATCATGTTAAAGGTATTTGGCTTCTGACCTCTGCATGCTGACATTTTGAGCACATGGCAGGGAGTGCGTGAAAGGGGGAGTCAGACCCAAACCAGGCTACAGAGAACTGACAGCTGGCTCTACTTGTTGTTCTTCGAAACAGACTTGAATGTCTGTTTGAAAGTCATGGCATTGTTTTTTATCAGGCACATTCTGTATCAGGAATTTCTCAGCACCATTTTGAACATTTTTATTCATGGTATTGCATCCAAACTAAACAGAAACCAAAATATGAAATGATGAACAATGAAATGCTAACATACTCTCAATCCAAATTTGAATATACAGCATTTACAAGTATACAGAGTACAAGAAACATCATTTGTTTCACTAAATTTACATTGCTGAAAGAACAGTGCAATATCATACTAATGATTCTGGTCACTTTACTTTTATAACATACAGGGTGGCATACAAACACACGTATGGCAGGATTCAATCAAACAGGAAAGGAATATGTATTTTGATCAAAGTTTTTTAGGATCAATAAACAGCCGCATAAAGAGACCAGGCACTAAAAGCCAGAGTTTTCACCAAGTAAATGGAGCTGTATTGAGTTGTATCTGATTAGTTAGGCAGTAGTAAACAGTAGTACTTTTTTTGTGCAAAGAATGTCAGGGTCATACATTTCGAACATGTTCAATGTTTACACCACCCAATTCCAATATCAACTGTTATTTGTGCCAAGCTACCATGCTATGCACGTGCCATGCCATGCTACTGGTCATCTCTATTGCAGGTGTTCCTTACATACACGTATGTAATGTTAGCTACCACAGTGTCAAAGACAGGGACATTTGTGTTGTTTCATGGATTTGGATTTAATTGCTACAATTCAAGCAGTGTCAATGGCTGCTATTTCATCAAAATCTTTAATGTGAGTCAGGTGCCACAAAGCTGTGCTAGAACAAAAGTGTGCACCTACAAAGGTCCCTCTTAGATAAGGCTGGACACCCCCCTGGTAGTTGAGTAATGAATTGAGGCAGCAAAGGCACTGCAACATTTGTTTATTGCTTAACAAATGGCTTCAGAAAATCCTTTATGTTCCTATTGGTTTAGGGGGACAGAACTACAGGTTAGGAAAATAACTCATGGCCCTAAAAATTATATATGGGCTGGACATTTGAATTTCAATGCAACTCATCTGTCCATAGACTAGCACGCTAGAGTGAAACTAAATCAGAATGTATTTCACTATATTGCACCTATATTACCTTGCAGGGATGGATTGAAAACGTAATGCATAGTTTTAGCACATTGCAGTCCCTGGACTCCAATATAGACATTACCATACTTAACATTTTATCCTACCTGACTTGCAGACAGGGACATGTATAAACAAAGCTGGGAGATGGATGAGGAGTTTAATCAAACCACTAATTTGCCGCAGACACAACAATCGGCACACCAGATCCTACTGAATGACTACCTACTGACCGCTAGAAAACCTATAAACCTTTCATTACTCTCAAAGCATTTATCTGGACCAGATTTCTCTATACACCAGTAAAGATGGCAACTGTTTGAGCCTATCTACACTGTTCCTTTGACAAACGTGGCTGCCTTTTCATCTGCCTCATTAAATAACAGCCAAATCGATGCTGGAGTTTCAGAATTAATGGTTCCAAAAAGATGGGTCTGAAATCAGACAGCATCTTCATCCTCAGACATGAGGTCGTTGTGAGGTGGTTTTGAGTGGGAATGTGAAGATGTAAAGGAATGTTAATAGAGAAAAAGAGCCTAAATTAGAAGACCAGACGTAATTCAGCGGAGTAGAAGACCAAGCTCCGCTCTCATTCCCCAAATTCCAACACTCCCCATTTTCCCCTCTCTCCCCCACACGTTCAAAGCTGTTACTAAATCCAGCTGTGCAGAGCTGGCCAGCTTTGCAGGGAGTCACAGCAAGGACACGCGCACCACTCAACAGCCGAAAGCTAAACAGTGGTGGGGGCATAGCTCTCGGGGAGGGGTGCTGCAGGGGTGCCAATCTCATGGAGGGATGTTGGGGAGGTGGGGGGTAGCTCCAAAAAAGGGTGTAATACCCTGCTGTAATATCCAATTGGTCAAGCTGGTAATAAGCTGGTCTAGCTGGGTATGAGCTGGTCAACCAGCTAGTGCTAGTAGCTTGTCTGTGCTACAGCTACCAGTTGTTTCAAAACATAGCTTCAGCTGGTCAAACCACGTCAAGCCGGAAGCTGGTCTGAACTGAGGGGGTGTAGCTCCCAGAGAGGTGTATTATTAGGAGTGCATTTCGCAGAGAAGGGTATAGCAAGGGGTGCATGTCTCAAGGAGGGGTGTAGGGGGTGTGTACTGTAACTCTGAGTACTATATCCTTCTATGGAAGCAACCTGCACAGTAAGAAAGGAGGGAGTGCATGCACTCAATCAGCTCCAGCTGTCAGTGCACAAGGCTCATTTTTACAGTTACACATCATAGTTTGCTAATAGAAAACCGACACTACATGGAAGGACTAACAGACATAGCCGGTAATTGATTTTAGGAATTAACAATAATTTCCTTCAAAGCCAATAAACAGTTGAGACATTATAGGCCCTCTGTTATCACGGCAAAATAATTGGCTGAGATCCAAGTAAATGCACTTAGTAACTTTTTAGGATGTATACAACTCAATTTAACCAAAACAAGCTAAACCCAGATTAATCTAGTGCAGTATCAAATGTCCCCTTTTTTGCCACACTGAGATAAAGAGGAGATTAGAAGGTCAGTGAGATCAGAAGACATCAGAAAAGTAAAATGCATGAAACTTTTGTGATTACTTTTTTGTGCCAAGTGTCATCCTGGGTTAAACAGCCTGTAGTATATAAAGCAAATATTATGTCTGTTTGTTCTACTGAGCAATGAATGTACAGTATCATACTTATAATAAGGCTGATCCTTGCAACTTTGTTTTGATTGAATCAGAAAAAATATTGTTTGATTGATTTGCCAAAGTGTACTTGATTGAATATAGAGGATTATTGCCTCCAATGAATAACCCCTACATACCGACATCCCTTGTTACAGATAACCTTAACCCTTTCTAGAGGGACATTTTCCACCTATTCTGTACTAGTCCTCTGAAAGTATCAGTATTTCCTGCGCACACATGTTTGAAGACTTAAAATTCTTATAAGAGGCTTGTACCAATCAGAAATTTGAGACAGAACAAATTCATGCCAGAGCATGAGCATGTACACAGTATACACAAAAGATACATTAAAATACTAAAAATACTAAAAGATACACAAAGCTTTCTTTTAGCACTGAATATAAATTCCTAAGTCAAGGACCAACCCAGAACTACTTAAAATTTGAGCAGAAACCTGATGCCAATCTGGTAAAGATATCGACAGGCATTCAAAATCCAGATGAGTTTTCCCAGAACTGCACCAAGATAACCATCACATATGTTTTATTCACAAATATGAGAGTATGTTTTTATAAAACATGCCCAAAGTGTCCAAAAGGCTCTCCAAAAAGGATTACTTACCCTTATGCTTTCTAACCAACCTGCCTCCTAACTAACCTGATTCCATAAATATTTCTGTATCGAATAATTTGCCAAACAAACTTGTATTTCTACCAAACATGTTTATTCATGCAACTTCTGAATTAAGAATTTTGTTCCCATATTGGAAAGAATTTTTGACTTAGAGAAATAGTATCAAGGAAGGTTAGAATGTGCCTTTTATTGTCTGAGTCTGTGGGGAGGTGAGATAGTGGCAGGGGGAGGCTGGAGTTTGATTGCCCTGCTTCGCAGTTAAGAAGCTGATAAACATCTGAACTGCTGTTCTCATTACCACAGAGTCTTTTTAATAATCTGACATCGCCGTTTTGCAGTTTTATCACGTCACAGTTTTTGTATTCTATAAATATGAATGCAACAATAATTTGAGACTTCGACAACTCAACCATAAGAGGGCAAAGTGGGCTAACATGCACGTTCCTCAAACTGCATCCAGCCAGTTGCTACCTCTTTTCACTCTGTAGAGCAGCTGCACATTCAATGTGTCCTATGAGTTCAGTGTACTGAGCCTCAGAGTCAGTTTAAAGAGTTACACATTGGCCAGCGGACCCCCCACCCCATCAGTGTTTCCTACTTTTAGTCAGATCAGACAGCCTGAGAAATGAACATTTTCCTCCTCTGCTATTCTTAGCTCAGCTGTTTTTAACAGTAGACAAGCAGATGCACAGATACAATCTACCAGCATAAAAACCACCCCTCACAGACCTTGGCATAACAATAGAGCCTACCCTGATTCATGTGCATTTACATATAATCCTCCATATATCTAGGAAGGGATGTTTACATTTTCACATACATTTTCATGAGGTTTCTCCAGCGCGGTATAGAAAAGATGGCCGCGTATGTACAATATTTAAATAAACAGAACAGTTTACTGAAGGGTGACCTCAGATTGAGTGCCCCCCAGGGACCTTCCCACCCCCACGTCTGTTTCTATCATGAACACATAAGCACTCCAGCTCCCTGTGGGGATAGCAGTTACGCATCTTCCAAACAACTTGACCCGTTGTTCCAATGTAGCGGCTTATTTACTGCTAGTGTGCGTGACAGCGTGAGGCAGAAACCCTGTATTCTTTCTCAGGGTTCATGTTTTCCCGGAATCCCTGCATACTGCTCATGTCGCTGACAGCAGCATTCTTCTAGCGCTTTTTGGATTTTTCTTGGCTCTGGTGACCACACTGTTGTAGTTGTAAGCTCCATCAGCTATACGCTGTGACTCCTGGCATCAGACTTGATTTGCATGCGCAGGAGAGTCCGTAATGCAATAATCTCCACTAGCCACTGAACCAAGCACCACCTCATCACACTTTGTGTGAACTGCAAATTAAAACTCACCTCACTGTGCAGAAAAACAATTGTAGAAGTGAAGCAAGACACCTAATAGCATTTTCATTTAAAACGAATTTTCCTTCCTCCTGAGCTGCTCTACAACTCCAGAAAAGATCATTTAAAAATAAAAGAAAAATAAAAAACTGAATATGCCTTGATCCTGCCTTCCTAAAGACAGGAATACCATGTCCATGGGGTGACATACTTAATTACACAAGTAAACAGTAAGGATCAGCACCCCTTAGGACCAGAGGTACCCTTCCCCCCTATTGTGCTTATTTTTATGTTTCCATCATTCATATTTCAACAACCAACACATATAAATAGGTGCCGGAGTCACTGTGCTCTTAAATGAGCGACAGCTGGAAGTGATTGCCTTCCTGTAGGGTAGGTAGTTTCATTGTATCTGCTTTCTTGGCAAAGGGCAAACGTATGCAGTAAAATAGCACCAAGGGACTGGTACAGATCTGTGGGATTATAAAAGGCCAAACAAAACCAGCAGTGTGACAGTAACACCATATTACCCCAGTAAATCTGTACAGCTGGCAATAAAGACATCCAGTAAGCTCACAAATAAAAGCTGTCCTCAAAAACTGATCAAACTGTCCAATTCAAATTGTAAAACACACAACACATCACACCTTGAAGTGGATCAGCGACAGCAGCAGAAGACCACACAGGGTTCCACTCCTGTGAGCTAAGAACAGAAACTAAGACTCACAAAAACTGGACAGTTGGAAGAATGGAAAAAAGTGGTGTGGCTTCACAAATCTTCCATTCACAGCCTACCTGAGTATTTTAGTATTGTTGCTCACCATTTTATTTTATTGCTGCATCACCGGAGAAGATACTCAGCAGCTGGTAATGTCTATAGGACACAGACTTCAAGCAGTCATTGTCTGCAAAGGATACTCAAGAAATTACAAAGCATCACTATTTTTATTGATGTAACATTAATTTGTCCCACGTTATGGTGCCCTGATATAGGGGGGCTAAGCAAAAAAAGTGCTGTAACTTGTATAAAATATCCTTTAATTATAGCTGAGCAGCTACACTATAACGATATGTGAATTGTCTCAAACATTACGGAGTTCACTATATATTTGTGTGATTTCATAAAAATGAGAAAATGACAGAACCAGAATTACAAAAGGATTGTTTCAAAAGGTACAGACTACATTAGGTGCAAAAACAAAAACAAAAACGTATAATTCCCAGATCTCACATTGAGGCAGATTTGATGGATGTGGAGCAATATTTCTGGTCAAATGTTGCATATTTATTAACAGAATTTACATCCATTCCTTTCAATATATTTCAGTAGTGTTTTGGGGGTTTGGGATAGATATTTCCTTAGAATATACAAAAATAGTGTTAGATATGTGAATAATTGTCATCTTATGCTGTACCCGCGTTTTCATGATATTGGATTAGTCTCATTTCTTTGCAGTTCGTACATCTATGTATCAGTATTGTACTATTTAGAATAGGATAGGTAGGTGTACTGTGGTATTATTATCTTGGAGCCCCTTAGATATTAATAATATTACCTGCCTGGATTTTTTATACAGTGGAGTCAATATTTTTGAAGACTTGATTCCTGATATGCATAAACTGAACCATTCACAAGGGGCATGTGATGTAATCTCTGACAACATATATAAATTCTGAATTTGTACATGGTGACAGTTTTATATGACAAACCCTGAGGGACAGTGAAGTGTTGCAGCAACATTCATTCCTTTCTTAACTCAGTCCAGATGTACTGTAAACAATTTTGTAATTGTGATGAGTGTGTGTGTACACTGCAGGATAATGGCTTCTACAAACAAGGAACAGTATAATTCCATTTCAGCATGCATTTTGTGTTGTAGTAAATGTAGTATTACTTCATGAAATCTTGCGATATAGTACCCCATCTCATGATGGCATAAGATGACTACCAAGAGTCACTACTGGTAAAATAATCACCATGACTAAAACCTGTATTCAGCACGTCATGATTTAAACATATGGCTTATATATGTATAAATCATTCATACATTTAACATTTAACTATTATACAAATGTTTATAAATGACAGTGAATCCAATATTACAGACATGAGCCAGGTAAATTGTAAGAGCATGTTATGGGCAAGACAATATGTGTTTCAGGCCTGTATCCCTATGAATGATTTATTATACATTATAGCTGCAAGAACATTTTGGCAAATTGGATTTTGTGGTGTAACTATAGTATGTGACCCAAGGATATGTAATGGGTGTGTACGTGTGCATGTGCATTTCTGTGTGCGTGTGTGTGTGCGTGTGTGTGTGTGTGTCCTCTACTATGAGGCTTGATTTGATGAGGCTCCAGTTGTTTTGAAGGAGAGGAGTGTTATATTGTGCCAGGAGGGAAGGAGATGGGAGAAAATGTCTCCACGATGAACACTCCAGGGTAATGTCCTATATTCAATCTGCATCTGCTTCTGAGCAGGGTTGTTGCCACTCCTATCTGACCCTCATTTTAGAATGTGACTACCTGCACTCAGGAATACCTCATTGTGCAAAGGGAAACAGCTATCTTAAAGCTGTGGCTGATCAAAGCTGGTCTTTAGCTGGACAAAGCCAGCCAAAGCTGGTTAAGCTGGTTGAGTAAGCTGGTGGTCAGCTGATGCATTAGCTGACGATAGGCTGGTCAGCTGGTGAACAGCAGGTTGACCAGCTAAACGTGTTGAAAATACAGCTTAAACCAGCTTGACCAGGTTAGGTTAGGTATTAGCTGGAATTTTCAGCAGGGTAAGGAGGTACAGAAAGGATGTTTTGGGCCCTCTTTTTCTTTCAATAACAGTGGTCTATGAAACTGTTATCAGCAGGTGCAATATGGAATAGGATTAATCCTGTTATACATATACTACAATTCAATGGTTTGGGGTCACCTTGTTTTTTTATATTTTTTCTGATTTAATATTTTAATATCTCTGTTTGTAATCAAACATATTATATGTGGTCAAAGCGCAGACTCAGCTTTTTGGTTTCATCATGTAGTAATTACACCACTATTTACATATGTTTCAATGTTTGAGACCTGTTGAACTCAATGGAAAAATATTGTATAGGAACTGCATATGTTAAATTGTCTCAAACATTGAAATGGGGGACTACATATAAATGTGCTGTAATTACTACATGGTGAAACCAAAATGTATAAAATACCCTTTAATAAAAGCTCAGTCTATGCTTTGACCATTAATTTAATTAATTACAAGAACTTATAAAAGATGTTTCAAAATGCTGCAGGTTTTAACTGGCTTGCCTTCAAACCTTCAAGCCAGATAAAGCCCAGGTTGAGAAGACACTGCAAAAAGAGTCGCATACACTAAACAAAACGGCTTTAATGGAGTAAGGGAACTTTTAAAAGTTGGACTAAGAGTATATGTTATTGTGATAATTAAGCATATGCATTCACAATACTTTCAAACAATTGTTTTTACAGATTTCGATTTTGGCATCCAAATAAAAAATTAAAAAATTAGTAATGTGGGGAACAAAGGCAAAATTTCAAATAATTATGTAGAATTAAAGTTAAATCATGTTCCATATATCAATTTTTTTTTAAGTGCAATTAATCCATCCTGGGCATAAGCACATTTCTTACATTCTTCAAGGACTTTGATTTGTGTTGTAAACTTGTCCTTCTTTTCCCCTGTGAGCTTTGGCAGCAGGCCGCGTTGGTTAGAGGTTCAAAGAATGGGAGCAGGGTGTAATTCACAATGTAACATAAATAATGCAAAGTCAGTTCCCTTCGAGATATCGCTCATCATAACCTCATTCACACCACTTGTCTTCATGCTATTTGCACTTCATCCTATTGATTAATTTATGCTGATGGACTTCAAAAGTAGAACAGTCAACAACAGTGAGTGAGAAGTATGACATGAAAAACTATTTTAATGTATGTATATGAAAATCTATTTGTGACTTGTATGAATTAATTCATGCCAATGTGTTGCAACAAGCCTAATCTAATTTTCAATAATACCAATGACAATGGGCACTGGAAAAAAATGAGTGACGATGGCTTCAGAAGAATAGGTCTTCCATAGTCTCAAGTTTTTTCCTCCACATGCCTCTCTTTGAAAATAAAATACCTAATATATTTTGGCTTGTTGATGGTTCTTTGTTTTAATGTTCAATTGGGAGTGGTAGATGCATGTTGGTTTACTCCATCTAGATCATCATGTTGTGGAAGATCTGCCAAGTCAGAGAGAGAGCTGGCACTACTGCAGTCCAAGAACATGCCAGCTTTGATCACCCAGCTCAACCTCTTGAGCATGCCCCAGAAAAGCTGGACCCCCACATGAAAGAGAATGTGTGAAGGCTGGCTGTTTCCTCAGGGAAGATTTTTCTACTTTGGTTAAGAAAATAAAGTGGTTGAGGCCCAGGTTCACATGGAAAACTTCTTGATTTTCCCGCTGCGCACCCCAGCAAAGACAGATGTTAATTCCAGTTTTATGTTAACGCCAGTTTTATGAGCGCACCCATTCCTGGCATCAGGAATACTCATATTCACAACTATGGAAAAACATCATGGAAACAAATCAGGTTTACAGTATGTGTTGTTGTTGAAAATATAACAAACAGATAGTGAAGGATTACGCAGCTGAGCCTTACATTACCTATGCTTCACAGAAGAATGACACAGCTGAGCCTTACATTACCCATGCTTCACAGAAGGATTACACAGCTGTGCCTTACATTACCTATGCTTCACAGAAGGATTACACAGCTGAGCCTTACATTACCTATGCTTACCAGAAGGATTACACAGCTGAGCCTTACATTACCTATGCTTCACAGAAGGATTACACAGCTGAGCCTTACATTACCTATGCTTCACAGAAGGATGATGTCTGGATGTAAGGCTGAGCCTAATGTTGTCTACGTTTCATAGATGGTTATTTCCAGTAGCAGGCCATGGGGTTAGAGAAAGGGCCTTCAACAACAACCCCCCATCCCCACATATGCATGTACACACAACCAAGTTCAACTGTTGTAGCATATACATACATAGACTTTGCACAATGAATAAGCAAGGTAGATCTCAATACAACAAAGCTTATTCTAATGGAACGGCAAAGCATTACAGTGGTCACGGTAGCCAATGCGCCATGTGATGGTGATTCTCGAAAATAGGGCCCTCAACCTCATTTCTACACAACATCAAGAGAACAGAATTGGGCAAATGTACTGTATCTGATGATGCCCATGCAGCCACTGCATACTCTTCAACGAGATGCCCAAGAGGCAGCTGCATAGCCGCTCTCAACTGTACCTGCCACATTTAGGAACTCAGCAAAAAGTAAATGGAAAAACCAGCTGACAGGGATGGGGAGCAACTGGTGCCAAAGGAGCACTTAAACATTTCTCCAGTGAGTGCCCTGAGATATGAGCACACTTGAAAATAATTAAGTCAATACAACTCGACAGAAATGGGCAAACGCAGTATACGAATGAGAGAAACCAATTTTCGAAGCCAATATAGCCTTGACTCGGTTGATTGAGATACCTTCATCCCTGCCCTGTGGAGATTATTTGTGATGTCACTGACTGATGTTTTGGGGTCTATCTTCACAGCTCTCACAATGTTTCTGTCATCAACTGCTGTTTTCCTTGGTCGACCTGTTCGATGTCTGTTGCTCAGTACACCAGTGGTTTCTTTCTTTTTCAGGACATTCCAAGTTGTTGGACAAGCTATCCCTAATGCAATGGCTCTCTGATTGATTTTTTCTAAGCTCCATGGCTTGCATTTCTCCCAAAGACAGATCTCTGGTTTTCATGATGGTTTATCTTTTCTAACACAAATGCAGTCTTCATAGGCAAAACCCTAGGCTAAAACCAAGAGTAAACATTCAGAGCTATTTATTTAGTTTTATTGCCCTGCTTCCAAATAAGAGGCTGATAAGCATTAAAACTGGTGTTCTTTCTAGTGAGGAGTCTTTTTAACAATCTGGCATCACTGTTTTGCGATTGTATTATATTCCAGTTTTTTTGTATGATATAAATACGGATGCAACAATAATTTGAGACATTGACAACTCAACCACAAGGGACAAAGTGGATAGGGTAAGTGAATGAACAGGAAATCAGTCACAGTCATTGAGAAACACAGCACACACTCCTGAAGTAGACAGGCACTCTTATCGAAGTCATACACCGAGAACTCATGTTGTGCTAAAAACTGTTTTCAGCAAAGCTAATAACAGAGCACAGTATAGGCAACAATTGTACTATTCATATAAACAAAGAAAGAGGCTGAATGGTGGACTCCTTATCATAGGAACCACTAGCAGGTTTGGATATCCCAACCCCACCCCTAGCAATCCAATCTAAAGTGATAGGGAACTTTTTATTACTGTGACACACCCTACAGTTTTGTATCAATCTGGACTGGGCTAGTACCAACTGCGACCCAACATAGCAACTAATAATGAGCTGTTGTCACCAATTATTAGCGACAGTGCATACTAAATTCTGATCAGAATTGATTTATTAATATAAATTCTGAGGGTTAATCCAAGCGCCTTTAATTTATAATTTCTCTGGAATTTATTAAAGTCTCAGTGTTATGTATTGGCAAAGTGCTTGCTCACACTTGAAAGTTAAAATAATATTATTTTACTTTGTAGTAGAAAATCTGACTGAACTTTAGCAAATCAAGAAATTTAAAACAAAACCATTATTACAAGCCGTTTTAATAGATTCCTCCAAGAAACACTTGGCTTTGACTTTGTCAAACTGTGCCAGTAAATGTATTCTAGAAACACTTTCAAGCTTCATAAGGTGCATAAGGATAATGTCACATGACATTGTTGGTTGTTTTCTTTCTGCCAAATACACTATCTCTGGATTATCTTCAAAGAAAAATCAGCACCTATTAATATCTTCTTTTTAAATGGAAATCTGGTTTGTGGGGTGTGAAAACAAACTTGTGTCACCACAGATGTCACCAAATCATGAAGATAAACCAAAAAATGAAGGATTGCCACTTCAAAGGGATTTTCATGAAAGTTTCAAATTTCAAATTCTTTACGTAGTGCATAGTTGCGTAGCTTAAAAAAGAAAGCTGATTTGTTGCACCCCTGGTGATAATTCCATATGGTTGCCTGCAAACAAATTGAATAAGGAGTACTGACGTTATGTTGTACATTTACAAATGAGTTTCCGAAAGGAACAAATGTCCATTATTTTCGTTGCCTGACTATATGACATAATTTGTTTAATTGTTGATTGTAAAGCCTGGCTCCATTCTGTAACAAAGTGCAAGGGAAAACCCATAGCATACATAAGTAATTGGACTGCCTTTAAAGATATACAGTATATACTCATCAGGTTCAGATTTCTTTTCATAGTCCTACAGACATTCTTCCTCTACAGATTGTTTTCTAGAAAAACACACAACAGTGCAAAACAAATTTATATCAGTATCATTCTGCTCGCAATAGTTTTAAATTTCTAGTGACAAGTAGTACACTATTACAGTGTGACATTACGGAGTAACAGACTTAATGTATATACTGTATATACTGGTATATATAATGCTGCCATTACTGGATAACATACATACCAATATCTTACTGCTGCCATTACAGTGTTTTACCAGAGGATTAGTCTCACCCACTTTGTGTCGGTAGATGACTGGACTCCCCATTCTGCATCTGATTATGGTTAGTATTGCATAGACACAAATCAATTTTGACAGCATAGTCCCTCTTTTATAAATAACCACAAGCACAAAGATTCTAAATGTACAAAAAAGAGGGTGACGTAGCACAGTGAATTTCCCATTGTAGTCTAATTTAAATGGGAAAGAAAGTCTTTTGTTCGCCAAGGCCAGACAATATGACTAAGATGACCATCAGAAATTCCTACTAACTTCAAATGTACCGGCAACAGCTAGAAGTCAGAAAGCAGCCTTACAGTAAGTGATCTATGTTCACCTATCTGCATCTACGATTTATGATTCCAAATCTGAGAGGTACAGGCAGATTTGCTGGTGTTGAGAAGTAGAAACACATTTCCTGGTTCAGTAATGGCACAGGTCCAGATCTGCACAGACCAACCACAGAGCAGTCTCCAGCTGAGGGCAGGTGCTCTGGTCATGTCTGGTGGTTCCGCAGCATGTATCTTGCGTGACCAACATGTCTGTCTCAGGCCGAGTTGACAGACCAACTGGGTAAGTTGGATGTGGACATCAAATTGAACCACAACTGACAGTAATTACAGCATAAGCTCATGTGAACACTTGTTATGAGCACTGTTACTTCCGTGGTCCACATTGAACATACGACTTACACCCACACAGTATTCATTTCAGACATATAAATGAAAGGCAGTAATAGGCAGGTCTGCTATAGTGAGACTAAACAGAAGGGATCGACACTGTTCTGTAAGTAGAGATAAGTGTTTCCTGCAGGCGCAACATACATATATAGAACTTCACAGTACTGACTTGTTGGCTTGCATAATAAAACTTTCAAACTATATATTAAACAAAGGATGTAGGAGAGACTGGGAACAATTGTAACACGTTTTGCTCCAACACGTATAAATGAGTGTTTAGGCTAGAGCTCTTAAACTTTGACATAAGCTACCCACATTTGTGCCACTGTTACTATCTACTCCACCACTGTTGTGAGTTGTAACACTAGCTGGGGATGGATGTCCCAAGAACAGAAAATTTGCTTAAATCAAAGCCATGCTATGGAATTTACACAATAACTTGTGCATAGGCCTAAAGTACATTCTTCTCAATAAAACCAATGAAAACATTAAAACTAAAATGGCCTATTTCACAAATATACTTTACATGAGTATTTTTTATAACGTCACCCTTTTCAAAAATAGTATTTTTTCAAATAAAAAAAATTATGGTTTTTAGTCTTTAAATGTAAAAATCTCTTCCCAAAACTCTGTATACTATGCTTATTATCCAAGCTAAGACTATATATCTAGTTATAAACAATACTAGTTCTCTATCGGTAGCAGCAAGCAAATTAGCCATAGTTAGCTCGACGAATTTACAAATATCCACCTAAGGCAATACGAGCATAATAGCGAGCGTTTACTGTAACAGTGTGTGTGTATGAATATGTCAGCTGACTACCCATGTAGCGCATAGTGTGTCTCCTAGGACACCCCTGTCTGTTTTCCCCTTCCATTGACTAGGCATGCTGAGAAATAAATAAATGCCAAGAACTCATTTCACCTTTTCAACACGCAGTTTGGTGCAACAGTTCATTTAATGCCCACAATGCACCACAACTACTGAAACACTGCAACAATATCTCAAAATAAAATCATTCTACAAAATACCAGCAATCATATTTGTCAATCATAGCAATGATCTAAAAAACACTAACAGTGGCATTACAGTTAGTATTGTGCTCTCTAGTTTTTCTCTTGTTTTGTAATTTGTTAAAGTATTAGTTTGTTCCTCAATTCCTAGTGTAGCAATGCTTTTTTTTAATGACTTTCCATTACAAAGCAGAATGACACACCTTTATTGCATGGAATGTACCACAATTCACGCAACAGGGACAATTCATAGAAATGCTGCAGTGAAGGCTTTATTGCCATACAGCCATTACAAATGAAAATGAGAAGCCAAAATTCCAATACTCTTACTTTTACAGTAAAATTGACGTTTACAGTGAAAAATAAATACTGGAAGTCACAGGTACAGCAATGCTGGTTTTTGTCTACCTAGTCTTCTCCATTTGGTCACATAGGGAGGACTAAGAATAAGATTGATGGTGACTATTTACATCCAAAATATTAGCAAATAATGGAAAGAAAGTGAACACCCTCCACTCCGTGGAACTGTCTAAATAAAAAAACAATCAGTCAGTGTAATCTCTGTATGTTCCTGTAGTCAGGGTAATTGTGCATCTAACCAGGATGACGTTCAGCCTTGACAAAATGTAGCAAAACGTTTATTTAAATGGAAACAATGGCGTTTGAAACATAATCCTGGAAACCATGGGAAGACTGAATGACATAAGTATGGTTTGCTACGATGGCATCTGAGAAGGCCATTCTGGCTTTAAAGCATAGGCTTATGTCATTATTGATTCGGGCTACATACCTCAAAGCCTGTTGCAAAATGAAACATATCATTCAACCCAGAAACCATAGCAAAACATAGGAAAACGTTTTCCAAGTGTCCCAGGTTCTTGCAATCAGTTCAAATGATGTGACATGCCACTTCTCTGTGGGGGGCAGCCAAATGACCTCATGAAAGGTGGCAATGATGTTTAATAGCCTCATTTAAGTCTGGGCACTGGGAGGGTCAGAAACAGACTGGCCTGCACACAGGTCCTTTACTCTTAACCCACACAGGCTGCAATTACTCCAGACTATGAAGTAGCGGTTATCTCCTCTGAAGCATGTGTCCCAGAGTTCATCCTGACCTGCTCATTACAGCATCAATCAGAGTTGCCAAGACCTAAGTTTTACTGCTGCCAAATAGGTCTTGATTTAGTTAAAACATTACTGGCTGGCTGTTTCCCCATAATTTACCTTGTAAGCAAGTTCAAATGGCTGTCTGTCAGCAGGAAAAATGTTTAACTACCACAAGCACAGGCCTCTGCACACTGAGCCAAGACAAAGTGCATACTAGCGGGGTTCACCTGCATCATCCTTCCATCCTTCACCAACAATATCATCCTCAGGTGTGCCCTTTGTTTCACCTCTGTATTTCATGTATTCTTAAGCAGATTCCTTAGCAATCAGGCCACCCTTATGGAAATGGAATATACTGCAAATATAGTCAAAAAATATATACAACCAGGATGATATTGCAACACTTTAAAATATTAAGAAAAATATATGACACATACCTCTGCCCCACCTCTCCACCATACTGCCTCTCTGATAAATGTTCTCCACCACTGTACATCTGTCCTGCCCACCACAAACCAAATATTTATACACTCAAGAGAGTAATGTACAGGCCTTGCTTAGTGTCATAGGAGGGCTTTCATGAGAGGTATCAAGAGTCTCGTGAGGCTTTTACCTGTGAATTACTACATGCCCCATTAGCTGCACAGGCAGGGTGCGCATTTCATCTCACTTGGGAAGGAATAAATATCAGGCATGTTCTTCTCTCACAATTCACGGATGACATGTCATACTGCCAAGCCTACAGGGTCTCTTAACTGACTGTGCTATGTACTGTACATGGAGTACAAAAGAAAAAAAAGCACAACATTGCAAAGTAGCGAAAGACTACCACAAAATGCATATTTCTGGAAGTAGCTAAGTGAAGTATAGCATGTAATGTTTATAAATTACAAGCAATCAGAGCACTGTAAAAAAAAAACACTGCACTGAAAGTGCTTTGCTTAAGTGAGCATGCAAATTCAACATATTCATTCAGTGAAACTTCCTGTTTGCAAGGCCCTTCATGATGTATGTTTGGTTCTGTGTTTTTAGTAGGCCGAGAACCTATAAAACGAAGCCAGACATGCCACACCACTGAGTCCTGATTCTGGAAACAATGTAGCTTCTGTAGCTCTGTGATTACGAATACATCTACAGACTCTTTATTTACGAGTACCTCTGCAGTCTGTGTATATATGTAAGCATCTCACTCTCTCTATTTATGAGTATCAGTACAGTCTTTGTGCTTTTAAGCACCAGTACAATCTCTGCATTAATAAACATGTGACTTACCCTGACATACACCACGTAGTGCCGACACAACTCGTTGTTAATTCCAAGGCGCATCACTTCACTGACAGTGCTGGTTAGCTCCCCATTCAGGGAAAACAGCGCTCGAGGTGGCTGCCCCCTCTGCCGCTTGTCCACGTCAGCAGTCAGATTATAGAGCAGTTCTAGTGAAAAAAAGACAGATACATATCATCAGCAGAACAATAAAGCCGCCTGCTAGTGGTATAACACTGCCCTGCTGAGAAAAAGCTAAGGCTAGGTTTTGAAACAGCTGGTAACTGGTTGACCAGCTCATACCCAGCTAGACCACATTAATACCAGCCTGACCTGCTCGATTTTAAAGCAGGCGAAGCTGGCATAGCTCGATTTTACAGCAGAGGGGAGCAAACTGATCTCAAGTACTGAGGATCCATATTCACCTTCTGCTTATTTACTGGCTGTGCCAAATGTGCTGAGCAGAAGATACAGGTATGAGACGCAGGTATAGGATAGGGGTATGAAATATTGATATGAGATACTGGCATGACATACAGGTATGAGATAAAGGTCTATGGTACAAGTATGGGATACAGGTATGAGACATGGATGTGGGACACAGCTCATACCTGGGATCACCTCAAGACCCCAATACATACAGATCTGCACCTGAACACAAACAATGGCTAGACACAGCAATGCATCCAGTGTCCAACTGACCACAGTATATCTTCAACTACATATATTATTCAACCACGCGCTCTCACTCACATAATTTTCCTGAAGAATTAAAAAAACATGTTCATGCCTTCTTTAATTACTTCCAATCTCTCGTTTGTCCATCTAAAACACTGACTTTCTGTTTGCAGCCAGTTCACAAATAGGATTACAGGTTGAGTCCTGACTCAGGGTCACCGCCTGACCTAAGACAGATTGCTTTGTGTTAAGCACCAAACTGAAAACTACAATTACATCTGATCCTACATTAGCCCCACAGACAGCTGGACTGTTGTAAGTATTAGATAACCCAACAGGTGTGCCAGATCAGTTTGTTTGGCCTGTTTCTGAATAATTTTGAATGATTAATTATGGATCTGTCACCTGATAAGTGAAATTATAAATACTGAATGTGAGTTGCAATTGATTTGGCGGTATAAAGATCAAGAAAATGCAGGACTGCTGGCCCTGGTGCAAGTTTGGGAAAGCAGTCTGAAAACACATAGATTTCACAAAGATTTGAATTAGATTAGAAGATGGAAATGCTCAAAGCAAGTGGCCCAGTCACAGTGTGACATAACGGTTTTCCTGGGTGTTACGCGAGTCAGGGAAGTCGGGGAGGGGCACCACAAACGTTTGCATTTATCCAAAAACAGGGGTGCCATGACCTCAGCTCAGTGAAGGAAGAGTGGGAGGGATTCAAGCAAGGTCTCTGCACACACAGTGTTTTTCTTTCCACGGAAACAGTGCCAAATCTTAACGGCTTTAAAACAGAGAGCCCTTATTCCTTCTTCTTAAGAACACATTCTGTAACACTACCCGTTTCCTACTGTTGGATCAAAGAGACAAATCCACCCTCTGCATAATGACCACAACCACTGCATTACTAATGGCTACACCTACTGCTTGAATAATGACTGCATGACCACACCCACAGACTGGTCAATCGATTGGCTTACATACAGAAGACAGGCGAATGTATGCACCGTTTATGGCAGTTGCTAAATGCAGGGGAATTTTTTTTGTGAATGGTCAAAGCACAAAAGAATGACTGAGTGCTCCTCCAGTTGCCTGTGATTGGACAATAAGAAGAACTGTTTATACATTGTATGTAAAACAGTCAGGGATCTAACTCTATGCTCACCAAACTCCCCATGCCAGAAGTGTGTATTATGCATTCTGTCTAATTTTGACATTGTTATGCTGGATGTTGAAATGACAGTATACAGATTCAAAAAAGTAATTTTAAAAATGACTGCTTTTGAAAACTCAATGATGAAACCATTAATTAAAATTATTTAAACCATTATTTAAAAATTGCTCTGAAAAAGTCTAGGTTTTTCTGGAGAATCTACCCATGTAACCAGTAAGACAATGTGCAGATGACATCATAGGGAGCTGACATCATGTCTCTAACACCAGAGGGAGTGGAATCTGGCAGTCAATAGCATGATTCAATACTGTATTTCGGACGTCGTGAGGAGGGGAGGATGGGACACTTTCTTCAGTTCACTTCGGTATGGCCAGATAACTGGCTGTGGCCCAACACTATTCCTTGAGAGACTTTCTGTGAATTGAATATAGTCTGTTGGTTCATCTATATTCTGTTCAGTTAGTCATAGAGGGATGTTATGTATAAATGGATTAGGCTTATGGACGTATTTTACCCTTTGAAAAGGAAAGTGAATTGCCATCACTGAATGAGTCAGGCTTCCCTTCTGGTTTCAGTTCCTTTCTCTAGAGCATGCTGGACCATGGATAATGGGAGGCAGGTGTTGTATTTTATCACATTAGGTTCAGGAAAGGTAGCAGAAATGCAGTGATTCCTATGCAGGAACAGAGATTTCAGTTTGGTGCTGAAAAGGGATTCCTATCTAGGCATGAATGTTTTAGTTGGTGCTGATAATGGGGGGTTATTCTGTTGGTGTTGAGATTTCAGTTGAGGTATAAAGGGGGATTTGTCAGGAAGAACAGATGTTCCAGTTGGGTGCTGGTAAAGGGCAGGTCACTACATAAAAGTGGGGAACATTGTGCTTTTCAACTATGATCAATGTGCGGGTGTCATCATATTTTATAAATAACTATTCAGCCAATTGCTCTATTTGGAAGGAGATGCAAAATTAAGGGGGAGGGGGGTTGCATAGCGGGAGAGGGTCCACAAAAATTCCAGTAGGATGGGGGACCCAGAGCAGTATTTTTTCAGGGGGCCCAGAATTTGTAGCACACCCTTGTGTTGTTCAGTTTGCAAGCACACTCTTATATCTAAACCAGGGATCTTGAACTCAAATCCACCCTACCCCCCACATAGCACTATAAACATAGCCCACAAACACAAAAACCTGAACTGTTCATTCACTAATTGCATAAAATCCATTACCACAGATTCCAGGAAGTGATTGTCAGTGGGATGCCAGGGGCCCAGAGTGACCATTTTGCAGCTCTGAATCCAGTAAGCCTACTGTGGTGTTTGCTGTTTGGTGTCTCAGAGCTACCCTCACCTATCTGTCCTGGAACCTCTTTGCCCGTAAAGCGGAAGCAGAGCGTAGCATTGAAGCAGTTGTTATGCTGCGAGCCATCATGACACTGTGGTGCTGTGATGTTAATAGACATTGGCAGGAAGATGGACACATCCACTGTGATAACTGGTCTTGACCTGGATAAAATAAAAAATATATATATTATAATTAAAATTACATTATTAATTAGAATTACAGAATAATACAAAATTATAGAAGTGAACAAAACTCTCAAACCGATTAAACCCAAATATGATATTCTATGAGTAATTATTGGAAAATGTAAGATGATACACAATATAAGATTATAAACTCTATTCGGGGAAAATAGTTTGTGAGAATTGGCTAGTTCGCTAGTCATTATTCAGTAATTAAGTTTAATCAGTTCGCTAGAAGTTCTGTTATACATAAGGAAAATGGGGCTAGCTTGCTATTTTTGAGGAAATATGGACTACAAGCATTGAGGTTTGACAGCTGGGAGGGAAATTAAATCCTTGTCTTCGGCACCCATACAGACCACACATATGCCTAAAAGCCCAGTTCCTTGTGAGTAAGCATAGGTGGGATATGGGCAAGAGAGCTTTCACATATAAGAGCATCATGGTGAAAACTCACCTAAGCAGCACCACATTATCTGACATGAAGGCCCCAATTGTGAGATCTGAAACACACAGTATGCCACAGCCAGGAAGACTCATTACATCATATCTCTCCTCATTTAAAAGCTTATCAGAAATGTGCAGGAAAGAGAAATGATATCACTCGGATGACTGTATGAAGAAACACTTACAATAAACTGTGAGAAGGAGAATAAACATTTAATTTAAAAAGCCTAATGTCTCCACATTCAGTTCATCCAGAACAATAAACACAAGTCCTGGACAAAGATGTTCTGAGATGACACCAGGCCAAAGCCTGAAAGGAATGTTGTAAACAAAATGCCAGAGAATGACATGACAGTCTGATTTCTCAACAGGACAAAATGTGCGCTCAACATGCTGCCACCACTAAAGTTCTCAGTTTAAATGTTATTTAAACTGAGAACTTTACACAAAGACCGTATCGACGTTTGTTTTCAATGGCAATTACGCATAGCTTCATCAGTAAGTAAAATACAAAAACTATTTTCAGAAATAGCAAATAAACAGTCTTAGTAACTGTAGTCATGTTAGAAGTTCAAAACCAAAACTGTTTGTGGAACTCCATTGAATTGAAAGTTTAATATGCCTCATGAAATTTCCTCTTAATTTTCCTCATGGCACACTGAAGGAGACCCACTGATCGGGGTGTGTCAGTAAAGAGTGAGCAACTCATTGTGAATTTGGTCTAGCTTATTGCAATTTTCCAGTCAGACAGGTCCGCATTTCACCCTTTTGCCACCCATCAACCCAAGTCGAAGGCACAAGTTTCAGTAATTAACAGTTTTTGTGAATAGTATGCTGTTCAGTTTGTCTGATATAGATCCCACAAAAAGCTAAATGCATTGGTTAGGCTACATTGTATGTATTGTTCACTGTTTTTTTCTTCTTTCTAATTATAATTCCTGCATTTTCTAGTTGTTGTTAGTTGTTTGTGGCTATTGTAAACTGTGGTACGGTATTTAGTTATTTTTCTTACACCTGTCTGTAAGGAGAATAATGACATAACACAACTTATTTTCTTCTAACATTAAATATTTTCCTTTTAATTACATGTAGTTAAAATGATAGCTACAATAGGAATTACTGGGGCAAATTGCAGATAGACTGCGTTTGTAAACTCTGATGATTATTCCAATATTTTGAAACAATCTCTCTTGGCATAATAAGTAATATGTATTAATTTTTTTTCTTTTGATTGAACAGTCATTCACTGCTGCGAATGGCTTGGTACCTTGCGTTATGATCTTCCCCGGTTTTATTTTGTTTAGTAAAACTAGAAAAAATGTGTCTGTATTTCTTAGTTAAAAGCATTGCGCTACAGGTTAAATGCGGAATTAAAACTAGTCCATAATAAATGTTTAGGTGATGTGGTATTGAAATTCTGACAGCAGAAAATACATTGGATGGATTTTCAAATGGATTTCTCCTTTTATGAGATTCGTTAGAAGCCTATTTTTATAAAATATTTTGTGTATCTGCCACAAAATAACTTTTTTAGAGAAACATCTGCCTTATGCTCATCTTGCATTGTATTCATAGAGACTATGGAAATTGCCAATCCATCCAGCACAAGATGAATCTTAATGGTAATGAAAAGAGTTCATTTGATTGGATATGTATGAATCAAGGTGCGCCACACACACTAATAATATAGTGAGCGTAATCCAGCCCATTTCCAGCTGCCCATGCACCAAAAATCTACTTCACACAGCAGGCACAGCCATCTGGCGAGGTGCATGGCGTACTGGGTGCACCCCTCACTTGACTTCGGAAAATAACAAAATTCTGTAGTCACGCCCAGTACACCACACAGCTCACCAGGTGACTGCACCAATGTGCCGTGTGAAGTCGATTCCGGAAAATACGGCCCTCAGTCGCCATAGGGGGACCCTAGTTTAGTTATCCTGTATAGTCGGTGTGAAAATGGAAAGATTTTGCCTCACAAAAAACCCCTTGAACTAGACATGGTTCCTCAATGGAGACAGAGACATTTCTGAGAGTTTATATCCTGTGTGTCCATGAATCATTTTAAATCCACTGAATTATTCCCTGTATTATTCCAAAACTGTAGAATCATTCCTTATATTATTTCAAACCCACCAAATCGTTCTCTTTATTGTTCATATCGGTTAATAAACAGTACAAAGAAGTGCACCAAATGTATGGCAACTAGATAGATTGGTTCAATGTGTTTCTTATTCTTTCCTTGTTGAAATAAAGGCTTCAACAAGAGTATATTGTATTTTTGAGGTTTTTTTCAGATTAATTACTATTTTATCAAAAACATTTTCTGCCTCATTATGGGAGAAATGTATTACAGACCCTGTATCAGTTGTATTCTTGCTTTTGGGTTCAATTTGGGTTAATTTGCTGTCATCATCTCATTCTCATTAACGGTAAGGCACTCACACACCATTGCACCCTGTATGCTCGGGTTGGCTGGCCTGCACTAAGGACCCATAGGCATAGTCACATTACAGAATGACCTGCAACTTGTTGAGCTGGTCTCGCTAGGTGTTTTTAAATGCATGATAAAGAAGCTAGAGGCAGTCTCATTGACATTAGACATGGAGTGCTGTATTATATTTATGATCTGAATTTAACTCATCTATTGTAATTTGTTGTATGTTTCGGTAATGTGTACTTGAATTGCTGCTGCCTGTTATGGCCAGGCCACTCTTGAAAAAGATATTCTTAATCTCAACAAGCTTATCCTGGTTAAATAAAGGTTAAATAAAATAAAAAATACTTTTGTACAGTAAATCTAAATAATAGATGTGTTTGCAAAATGGCTTTGCCATGTTATACTGTTAATGTAGTCATATAGCAGAACACATAGTTGGATATGTAGTAGGATGTACAGCCCCACCTGGATAACCATTTCCATCCATGTCGACTTTACCAGAGATAGACTGGCCAAACATGCGCAGGCCATGATCAATCCTTCGCCCTGACAGTTTCTGCAAAGGAAACCATAGCACAGAAAGCAGGGGCTTATTCAGAGAGGAGGGAATCACTGAACAATTTCTCCCTAACAACAACTGGTAGCATTTGTTGGAAGGAACTAATGCAGTGGTAACCTGAGAAACCATGGAAAACTTAAACCCACCCTACCCCCAGTACCCTCATTGCATCCCACCACTGTAGACTCCTGGTCAAAAGCAGCTAATGGCTGTAATAGCTGAACTTTGAATCTGGCATAATTATAGGGTCTAGCTTCCCCTGAACTGAAACTGCTTTGCTTAGTTCTTCTGAAGACAGCAATTTTCTCTTAATTATTTCATTTATTCATTAAATTAAATATAAATTAGTCAGCCACAGGCCCACTGAACCGTCCCCTATGTTAGATATAGTTTAGCCATTTATAGCCATAGCGCTTGAAAAATGTCAGCCGGTGACCACCCCAAGCCTGTGTGTTGCAGAATTTTGAAAGCCCAGCCCGATGTGAAGCCAAATTTAACAGACCTGGGTCAAATGTAATTGTCAAACTTGCCAAACTGAATTCCTGATGCTAAAAGATATGAAGTCTTGGATGATACCAAGTTGTATTTTAGTAAATTAAGATATGGACTACACTCCATAGTCAGTCAGTTGTTAAAAAAACAGGAGTGAATATTGACCCACATTTATAATTTCAGGCCCATATTAAAATATCAAAAGAGTGGCCTTCATCAGCTTAGAAATACATTCAGTGAGCATTATTAGGTATTTATTAGACTTATATTTTGGCTTCCTACTGCTGTAGCCTATCCACTTGGAGTTATGATGCGTTGTGTTTTCAGAGATGCTCTTCTGCATACCACTGTTGTAATGTGTGGTTATTACCGTCACCTTCCTGTCAGCCTTGACCAGACTGCCCATTCTCCTCTGCCGTCTCTCATTAACAAGGCATTTCTGTCTGCAGAACTGCTGCTCACTGGATTTTTTGTTTAGTTTTTTTTGCACCATTCTTTGCTAACTAGAGACTAGTGAACGTGAAAATCCCAGGAGATCATCAGTTTCTGAGACACTCAAACCACCCTGTCTGCCACCAACAATCATTCCATGGTCAAAGTCACCTAGATCACATTTTTCCCCATTATGATGCTTGATGTGAACATTAACTGAAGCTCCTGACCCATATCTACATAACTGTATGCATTGCACTGCAGCCACACAATTGGCTGATTAGATAATCGCATGAATAAATAGCTTTAATAAAGTAAAAATGTTCCTAAATAAAGTGCTTGGTGAATGTATATCTAAACTGAGAAATATATTGTTCCTGAATGATGCTGAATAATGGTTGTGTTGATCTTACTGATTGTTGCTCTAGAAAACATATATCCAAAACTATCTAAAATGAAGATTCCACTGAATATAGGATCAAAACATTAAGTGGTGTGATGCATAATGAATTAATTCAGGGAAGGGCTGTTTACCATGGAATATTTGTTGATGATCCCTGTGGGGTCTCCATGATAAATGTACACTGCTCCCATGTACTCATCCTCTTTTGGAGCTCCTATGGCTACATCTAGAAGAGAAACAAACAAAACTGATATAACTAAGTTGATAGGAATATTACGTTTAACTATCTTCAGTGCAGGCTTTCCTCCCTCTCTTGAAATCCGTTTAAATCCTTTTTTGATTACATTAATAGATTCAAATCTGTTTGTCATCTGTAATGTGTAAATGTACCTACAGTGGTCTCCATAATGTTTGGGACAAAGAACCATCATTTATTTATTCACCACCATGCTGCTGCCAGATATGCAGTAAATATGAAAATAATTGTTTCTCCAGAATGTTTTTTCTATTGAGTTCAAAAGGAAACAATTTTTTTTGTATCTTCTGCATATCTGGCATCAGCATGGTGGTTTGAGGTTATTTGATAACTTGGACCCTTGATGACTTTAAGTTATTCAGCCAACAAATGTGTTCCATACTGTATCAGCATAATTTACAGCTGAACCTAGTCCCACCCCCCAATTCTCATAGAGATGCATTTAATTACAAAGAGTTTTAGTATCGCTTGTAGGACAACCTGAAAATAACATATCCAGACTCTGATGATGTTGATAGGTCACATACATCAGGAAGTCATGGCATGCAAAGGATATGCAACAAAATAATAAACATGACTATTTTCATTTACATAGCATTGCTGTATCCCAAATGTTATGCTGCCATGAAAAAATGGGGGGGGGGGGGGCAATGTATAAACACTGCTGTAATTTCTACATGGTGAAACCAAAATGGAGGGCACTGTATTTTGCTACTCATGTTAACGTTAATCAGTCACTCACTGTATCATACCCTACAGCCAGTTTTAAAGCCACTCTGAAATAGCTGATGCACTTCCTGCTTTACTCTGACAATGAGTCTCATGTGATCACTCTCTTTTCGCATACTTTTTGAAAGTTGAACTACACAATAAAATAGAGTACATGTGGTCCCTAAAGGACTCATACTATAAACTCTGTTGAAGCTGAAATAGCACTGGTATAGAACAGCATAAGTAATATTTCAGTCAAAACTGTTTGTAGCTTCCTCAAAAGAGGTTTTCAGGCATCACCTGTATCTCTCAAGATACTGTTCTTTTTCTTTACTTGGCCATATTGACTTACATAAGAGGAAAGTTAAAGTAGCAAATCTTTAGTTCCCAAGGTCATTATGGTCCTCTTTCTAATATATCACCATTAAATGACCTTGCTTCCAGTCCTCTGGCATTACTCCAGTTTTTAGAGATCGGACAAAAATACCTTCCAGAGGCTTAAAAATAGTTTCCCTGAGTACTTTGAGTACTCTTGGATAGGTTCCATCAGGGCCAGATGCCTTATTTTCCTTATGTTTTACAACAGTTATTGTCGTGTTTCATCCCTTGTCTCAATTCGCTCAAAAGATTATGGATATTAGAAGTACATGTAGGCAAATTAACCTTGCCTGTTGTAATGCCCAAAACAAAGTAACTGTTTAGGACAAGGGTAAGAGTGAAGCACTCTAGAGCAGTAGTGTCTGTAGGGATTTGTATTTTCCTTCAGTCTGGTGGTTTGGACCTTTTAACAAAATGACAATTTAATAATTCAATTTCAGCATATAAGAACTGAAACAAGAGAAGAAAGGGACACACAAGGACTCGAGATTCACATTCCTGATTTACAGTAGGGCATTATTTATAAAAGAATATACATAATATAAAGAAGTATTATTATCTTATATAGATAATAATATATTATTTGCCCGCTCCAAACCCCTGCCAATTTGTGTGAAATAGTTGTAAGCTGTGCAAATAATTTTATATAACTACCTGTTTGAAGCACTCACCTTGATAACCATCATCATCAATGTCCCCCAGTGAAGTGATGCACTCCCCAAAATGGGCATTGTAAGCATTGTCACCTTTCAACACCTCCATTTCCTCCATCAGACCCTGTCAGGTACACACAACATAGAGCATATGCAACAGGAACACATGATCTTCCATGTTCACGCAAAAAGGATATGCCTGAGTCTGTTTAAAAAACACCAGCATTCAGTCAATGCTTGTTTAATGGATTGGTCACTCTGAATATTTGTGAATCAGCACCTAGTGACCTACTGACCCTAACAATCTCAGTTGCAGTTGATATCTGCGTTTGGCCAGCCTTTAGCCAAAGACATACTGAGAACAATAAAATAAATAAACTGTAATAATGAAAATAGGTAATTATCTAGCTGCTAACCATGCTGATCATTAGTATGACCTTATGGAAGCTATCATTTAATTACAAACAATTTATTGAACAACACATTTCAAATAAATAAAGCTGATGAAATAATATACCAGCTCAAACAAGCTACCAGAGATAGCTGGTTGACCAGCTCATACCCAGCTAGACCAGCTTTATTACCAGCTTGACATAGCTGGTCAAGCCGGCATAGCTGGGTTTTACAGCAGGGTAATAGTTGATTATAAGACAAAAATCACATAATTAATTAAAAGGGAGGACTCACGTTGCCCCTACTGAGGTAGACGGAGACCTGTCCCTCATCCCGAACCTCACTGTGCATGGGTGCCCCCACCAGCAGGTCCGACAGCCCATCCTGGTTCAGATCAACTGCACATAATGAGGAGCCAAAGTAAGAGCCCATCTGGAACCAAGTCGAGCCACAAAAGAGTCAGAGTACATCACCATTAATCCCCACACAAGCCCACTGTCATTATTCTGTAGTGTTTATCAGCAGGTTATGGCGTAACTCTGAATTTATGTTCAAATTAGCCTACGTTTGGAAATTAAGGACCAGTTTCTCCTTGATCCTCGATTAATTTCAGTTTTCTATGGAAAATGCCCATTCATAATATAACTTATTCTAGGACAAGGTTTAATCCGTGTCTACAAAACTGGCCCTAAATGTATTTCTTTAAATCAGCTAACATACATACAACCTCTGGAGGCAAAATGTCACTGTACAAACTGCTTTGAAGTTGCTATAAGTCGTCAGAACTTCGTTATCTCAAGTATCCATTCAACAAAAGATTGTTGGGGCCAATCAAGAATATGCACTAAACTGAAATGCCATTAAAGCAAACTCACTTCGTGAACTATCCATTAATGGAAGGGAACACTTACCATTTTCCCTGAGGCTTGAAATATTTTCACGAGAGATCCACTCTCAATTCTGAAAATGTAGACCTAGAAAATGGGAGAACAGTGTGACATAATGGACCTCATCAGCAGGAGTGGTCTTTACTTCTAGCTAAACAAATAAAAAATAAATCTTTGTCCTTTATTGTTCAAGGTCATGATACATTCAAGGAAAATACCTTGGTAAACTCCTTAACTAAAAGGTTGTGCAATAATTACTACCTTTCCTTCTCCCCCATCTTGTGGTGCCCCTCCCACAACATCAGTGGCTGTGGGTGAGGAGAAATGACCAGCTGTCACTGCATATCCTACAGAAAATGAGATGAGAGAAAGACAGAGAGTGAGAAAGACAGCATTTTACCCGATAATGTCCAACCACAAATGAGAAAATTAAAGTGAGAGAGTTTGTGTCTCTGGGGGAGACGATTCAACTTGTGATATTTGTAGTGAGAGTATAAAAGAGAAAGAAAGAAGAAGAGTGTGTCTAGGTGTGTACATATCTGTAAGTACTGATTTGTGTACTGATTCTGCATTTTAAATAGTGGCAATAGAGGAACAAAAGGCCCCTAACCCCTATTCATAGGAAGTAACTCCTTGTGTGAAATTAGATTTAGAAAAGCAATCTGTTGTTACATGAAGCTGTGACAACCCATAAGCGCCTGTAGCAGACACAAAATGAGTGGGCTAGTTCAACACCCTGAAAGTAATAACTGAATGCATGTAAGAGCCAGATGGTCATCATAGGATGAAGTCACAATCTGTATCTTAAGTTGAAATTGATTGGTTATGTACGATACGATACTGTACTGTAACATATCAGCTAGCTAGCATGTACACCAGCTGCTGTTTTGGAAAGTCCAGTTTAGAATTTATTTTTAAATAACATACATCACCGTCTTGATTTCAGCAGAATCATAATCATACCCACATGTTTTCCATAAATTGACCTAGTACAGTTACTTATTCACCCACTTGCCCTAGCATAACCCAAGCAAGCAAGTAGTCTTTGGGGATTGCAAAAGCCAACTCCCTAAAAAGATTTACTTCAGATGTAATAGCTAAATGTCTGTTTCACAATAGCTAGATGGACTTGTTACAGAGTAGCGATGGCCACACGTGTTTACTTGGTCACTAGTTTGTTGTAAGAAGCCAGTTGGCCATTCAGTCTTTGGTCTAATGGGTAGCTGTGCAACATCAAGGTTTTAGTTTCTTTCACAGAAAGATTATGTCACCCCTATCTTGGGATTTTAAATCAGCCTGAGTTTTCGTATTGCAACTCAATATAGGTGTTTTCAGGGAAAAAAAGCCTAAAATGCCAATTAGCTTTTCAATCCCACAATTAGTGCAAAATGATTTACAATTAAAGCCAATGCCACTTACAGTACCACCTTCTCACTCGATATTCACACTACAGAAAATGATTTTACAGCAGGGTTTACTTTTGCTGCAGAACACCCAGTAAGTCTGCTGTGTGCAGTGTGCGTGCATCTGATTCCTTTCATGTTTACTAGAGGTTTTGTTATAACACTCATTGGTCATGTGAATCAAATACAAATGTGCCATTAACTGAGTAAATACTGTGTACATTGTTGGGTTATCAGATTCAATGTACAGTATGTATGACATACGCTCACAGAACACTTTATTAGGAACACCTGTGCACCTACTTATTCATGCGATTATCGAATCAGTCAATCATGTGGCAGCAGTGCAATGCATACAATCATGCAGATATGGTAACTCAGATAACCACTCTTTTCTGCTGACCACAATTGAGCTTCATTAGTTTCAGCCATCTGCTTTATTAACTTTGATTTTACAAGACTGAATATAAACAACTGACTTAATATTCATCAATATTTTCCTGAGAAAAAATATCAGTGAACCCATAATTGTGATGTTGTCTTATCACTTACCTAGATAGCTGTATCTATGGGAGTTCACCCCATCATTGTTGAGGTTGTATGATGTGCTTGAGGTCAAGTTGAAGACCTTCACTGTTCCGGTCCAGTAGTATGATCCTGGGGCGCCCATCACCACCAGCTCCTAAAATGCACCCAGTGGGATTATCTGGTGTCAGTTACCTAGTCTCATACCAGGAACAGCAGCAGATAGACTTGACACTGGAGGACCTAGCCTCTCTGAAAAAAAGGCTTGCCTTCTTACATAAAACCACATTTATTAACCTTTTTTAACATTTATGTGTTAACATTTATGTTAAAAAGATTACATTTGGGAAGTAATATATTCAAACATTAGGTCAGTGTATAGTGATTGCCCTTTCCTTCCAGCCCTGGAGTGGATGTAGAAATGCCATATATGGATGTGATAAAAAGTTGTTCCAATTGGGATCCACTGAAGCATTTACTGTGTTATCAAAAGCTTCAGCATGTCCAGCTAGGACTCGTCTTGCTGGATTTACAGCACTTCCAATGCAGTGGTACTATGGTAGGAGAAAATGGTATGTCTGGCTAGCCAGAGGCAACAAACTACTGTGTTTTCTGCATATGGCCACACTTAAAGACCAGCGCCAACTGTCATGGCTGCCTTTGATCCTACAATATGTGGGGACATGCAGCGTTGAGCAGTGTTTCACAATTCCAGTCCCCAGGACCCACTTGCCAGAAGGTGTTTGTTGTATGCAGGTGGCCTGTAGCATAGTGGTTAAGGTAAATGACTGGGACACGTAAGGTTGGTGGTTCTAATCCCGGTGTAGCCACAATAAGATCCGCACAGCCGTTGGGCCCTTGAGCAAGGCCCTTAACCCTGCATTGCTCCAGGGGAGGATTGTCTCCTGCTTAGTCTAATCAACTGTATGTCGCTCTGTACGAGCGTCTGCCAAAATGCCAATAATGTAATGTAATGTAATGTTGTAACCAGGAACACACAAACCTGATTACACCCCTTAAATCTCAGCCCTGGACCTGTGACCTTTTTTTTCATTCAATCCTTTTTTCAACCTGAATTATCAATTACTATGATAACAGGATATACCGTTTGAAAGTGTAACATGCCATTGCTTTAGCGACAACAGTTCCTTGTTTTGTAACATGTGGGTGGTGAAAAAGTGGGGGGGGACCTCACCTTCTCTGCATTTTGGAAATCCATATACTACAAGAAATAAGGTAATGCCAATGACAAGTGTACAGGAGACTAAATGCATAATAGTTTCTCCTTCTAAAAACATTGATACTTAGAATTGTTTACTTATAATTCCTCTGGACGGATTATCATTGTTGTCCATTTCACATTTCGACAAAAGTACATAGAAATGCTATTATCTACGTTTTGTATAGGCTCTCTCGAACACGATGAGCCCAAATACAACCGTGAACAGTATTTGTAATTTAGTTGCAGAGTAAATGTGTTACCCCCAGCTGTGTGTAGGAAGATTCAGTATAACTTCAGCTCATCAAAGAACCGACTATGGGCATGAAGTGACGACTAAAACCTATTTTAGCTAAAGACATTACGTTTCCAACAGTGTATAATTTGTTAGGCTTGCATAAAACAACACAGCATCTTTTCACCTTTCAATTTTAGCATTTTCAATAGGCACGTGGAGTCTATTGCACTTCAGCAAACAGTTTTTTGGGGTTTTTTTATGCCAAAAAAAGCTAAATAAAACATTGCTAAGGTGCAGGGTTTTATTTCAGTCTTATTCAGAGAAACTAGTACATGCTTTTATTAATAGCAGGCTTTGGTTGATTACAACTCATACAAAGTGCAGAGTACTTACCAGAACCAAGAAGAGAGAACATATTACACCTGTTTTAACTGTGGAATGTAGTTTGTTCATCCTGGGCTGAAATACCAGTTTCTAGGTGCCAGAAGTTGATTGACTCGATGCAACGCAGATGTGCTGCACTTATCAAAAACAATGGTTATGCAACTAAATATTAGTTCAGTAATTTAAAAATCTGAGTTAAATCTTGAAAAGTTTCTTCAGTTCATACAGTTTGAAGAGAGTTTGAAGAGAAAAATGGCGACACTGCCATTGTTTTTGAACAGAATAATATTCCTTTTCTTTGCTTCCTGTCAAAGAATAACGCAGACTTGATAAAATTTGCTAATGCTTTGATTTGGAATTGAATGTGTAATGTTTCCACTAAATTGTTTTGTATTGTATTGTTTTGAAATATTGAGGTAAAGGCTATTTAAAAAATTAGCACTTTATTCATTTTTTTAACACACTGCTATGTATTTGAACACAACTGTACATTTGGGGTTGAGACAAAAAGATGAGCAAGAGATCAGAGTTTTCTGAGAATTTCAGCTTGAATTTCCTGGTATTTACACCTAGATGTTAATGTGACATCCAGAGCTGTATGGATAACCACTATCTAAAGCTCAACCCAGGCAAGACTGAAATGATATTCATCCCTGCTAATACCTCTCCCCACCTGGATCTCTTCATTTCCCTCGGGGATACCACACTCATGCCATCACCCAGTGCAAGGAACCTCGGCGTGGTGATAGACAGCAGACTGTCCCTTTCCGAGAACATTGCGGCGGTGACCCGGTCATGCAGGTTCTTCCTATACAACATATGGAGAATCCGCCCCTTTCTCACCCCCTACTCGACCCAGCTCCTGGTCTAAGCGATGCTTCTGTCCTGCCTGGACTACTGCAATTCCCTCTTGGCTGGCCTCCCAGCGTCCGCCATCAGACCCCTCCAACTTATCCAGAATGCTGCAGCTCGTCTGGTCTTCAACCTTCCCAAATACTCACACCTCACCCCCCTGCTTACTTCCCTCCACTGGCTGCCTGTCATGGCTCGCATCAAATTCAAAACATTGGTGCTAGCCTTCCAAGCAGTTAAGGGGTCTTCCCCAGCTTACCTACAAAAAATCATCAGACCCTACACCCCTGCCAGACCCCTTCGTTCAGCCTCCACAGGCCGCTTGGCACCTCCCCCTCTCCGAACCTCCACCTCACGCTCACGACTACTGTCTGTTCTGGCTCCACGGTGGTGGAACGAACTCCCCGTTGAGGTCAGAACTGTAGAATCTCTCCCCACCTTCAAGCGCAAACTGAAGACGCACCTCTTCAAGCAGCACCTCTCCCCATCCCTCCCTACCTCCCTGTGATCCTTAGTTGTTGTCTTTGTGATTTACGTAGTGTTTCGGTATTTTTAGTTGGCTAAGTAAGCAGTATTTGGATAGTTAAGTTTGGTCAAAAAAAAATAGGCCCTGGTCCTTATCTTTGTTGTACGGGTAGCAATTGAAATTGTACTTCCCTCTAGGGTCTGTACGTCGCTCTGGATAAGAGCGTCTGCCAAATGCCAATAATGTAATGTAATGTAGATGTGTAAAACTATTTAAAACATAGCACCTTTGGTATCAGACCACCCAATTTTAGATGAGCAAAATGATTGAAACAAAGTATTTAAGGGTACAACAGGTAAGATGTTTGCATTAAAACATTGTTACAAGACCATTGTAAATCCTTCCTATCACTGAAGAAGGCTTACTGACATATTGACTCACCCTCTGCTTGTGTTTATAGTCCTAAATTTCGGGTTTCAAAACATACAGTTGACACACCGATACCCCGTACCAAAACATTATATAGCTGTAGAATAAAGCTCATTGGCTTCAAATTGGTTCTAATTGCCACAGCCAATGGCGTGGAGGGGGGATAAACAGTGTTGTGGTTTGAAGATGTTTGTTTGCTGCAATTCCTCACTTGACCGCATATCCCTTGCTTGCAATAACTGCATCAATCCTGCAACCCATTGACATCACCAAACTATTGCATTTGTCTTTTGTGATGCTTTTCCAGGCCTTTAATGCAGCCTCTTTCAGTTATGGTTTGTTTCGGGGGGTTTTCCCTTTAATCTCCTCTCCAGGAGGTGAAATGTATGTTTAATACGGTTAAGGTCTGGTGATTGACTTGGCCAGTCTAAAACCTAATGAAGTCCTGTGCTGTGTTGGCCCACTCCAGAAGCAGCCATGCAAACCCAAGCCATGACACTTCCTCCACCATGCTGCACAGATGAGCTTGTAAGTTTTGGATCATGAGCAGATCCCTTCTTTCTCCATGCTTTGGCCTTTCCATCACTTTGGTAGAGGTTAGTCTTGGTCTCATTAGTCCATAAAACTTTGTTCCAGAACTTTTGTGGCTCATCTTGCCTTCCGATTCTTACTACTGATGACTGGTTTGCATCGTGTGGCCTCTATATTGCAGCTCTCGAATACTCTTCGAGTGATTGATTGAGATACCTGTGGAGATTGTTTGTAATGTCACTGACTGATGTTTTAGGGTTTTTCTTCACAGCTCTCACAATGTTTCTGTCATCAACTGCTGTTGTTTTCCTTCATCAACCTGTTCAATGTTGGTCAGTACGCCAATGGTTTCTTTCTTTATCAGGATATTCCAAGTTGTTGTACAAGCTATCCCCAATGCTTGTGGAATGGCTTTGATCGATTTCTGCTCTTTTCTAGGCTTCAAAATGGCTTGCTTTTCTCCCAAAGACAGCTCACTGGTCTTCATGTTGGTTTATCGTTTCTATCTTTTACAAATGCAGTCTTCACAGGCAAACCCCAAGGCTAAAACCAAGAATAGACATTCAAAACGATTTATTGTTTAATCAATCACTCTAACAGGACACATCTTGGCAACGAGAAACACCTGTTCCAATACTTTTGCTCTCGTAAAAATTGGGTGGTCTGACACAAAAGGTTGTAAATTGTTTAACAAACCTAGATAACACCAAATTAAAGCTGAAATTCGGTTCTGTCATCTCATGTACACATTTTGAACTCAAACTTAACTGTCTTCAGTGTATAGCGGAAAAAAAGAATTGACCTTGCTTTTCCAATACTTTTTGAGGGGACTGAACAACTTAATATAATGTAATACAATGTCCATACTGAAGTGTATGATGCACTTTAACATATAAGAGGCTCAATTATTACATTTCCATTTGACCAGTTAATGGTGGACTTCCATTCATTACACACCTCAGTCCAAAGCAAACATCACACATTTTAACATATTATGTATCAGTGTTTACAACTTTGAAGGACCTAAATCCACAGTAAGGGATACATTTGGCCCTGACTTTTTTAACTGCCTTGTTTTTATTATTGACTTATTTGTATTGTTGTTTTTATGATTTATAATAAACAAGAAAATACGTCACTAAATGAGGTCTGATGTTGTATGGACAACCATACCAAAGATTAGATTTCTGAGGTTAGGAGGGTATTAGCCTAATAACAGACAAAACAAAAACCTGGTTCTGTTGTTGGCATTTGTCCAAATGTCAAGTATAAGATCTCTCATAAAACCACACTTCTGAATTTCTGGCAAATCTCTCCCATGTGCAAAAGGCTTGTAAAAAGCATACAAGAAACAAATATGGAGTATATAGTCTAGTAGTCTGGCCCTTCTCCTCTCTCATTAACAACGCGTTTCTGCCCACAGAACTGCTGCTCACTGGATATTTTTTTTGTTTTTTGCACATTCTCTGCTAAATCAACATATATGATTTTAACAAACCTTTTGCATTATGGGCTGGCCCTAACCATACCCCCTATCAGGCTTAGACGGAGACACATTTCCTCTGGAAAGGCCTTCTGTCCAAAGGAAATGGCCCTTCAGTGTCACACCTAATATCAGATGTCAGTGTAACTGAAAGCAGGACAAGGACAGACAAATGTGATGTCCCTAGAAGGAAGATGGATGCCGTGCTGAAAAATGTAACGTGTACCGCACAACTCCCCCCCGCCATGCACTACTCCCGTGGGGCATTGTACATTTTGGAAAGGTTGGAAAACATTGGTGAACTCATTTCCTCAAAGCTAAAAAGTTGTACCTCACAGGAAGTAAAACCCCTCCTTCGTCCCTGTGGTGGGGATCACCATGGCGATGTGGCCGGCACTGTGCCTGGTGTTGGCAGGTGATTGGGTAATGTTCTGACAGCCTAATCCAAGCTTTCGAGGTTCTCTCTTTCTTATGGATAGCATTAAATCAACTCCAGGCCCACAGCTTACTAGAATGACTGAACATTTACAAAAGAATATGGCATAATATCTGCATTACCTAGGTCTATTGAGAACTAACTTTTGCCCATGTGAAAAATATTGTAGTTCATTAATGTTTCAATGGAACCAACCAAAATCATACATTAATTTAATAATGAAAAAAATCACCAAAATCAAGGTTTCATAATTATTGGTACCCCTGGTTTAGTACTTGGTGCATCCTGCTCTGGCAAAGATAACAGCATGGAGTCGTTCCCTGCAATGCTTAGCAAGGTTAAGGAACACATTTGGAAGGATTTTGGACCATTTCTTTATTGGATCCTTTAAAAATCCTTCACATTCCACTTATCAACTGCCCTCTTCAGTTCAGCCCACACGTGAGATGGTCATTGAAGAACACAGATTTTGTTGTCACAGAACTATTTCTGTGGATTTTGAGGTATGGTTTTGCTCATTGTCTTGTCAAAAGTCCACCTAGGCAACCAGATTGTCTGCCAAAATTGCCTGAGACTTGTTGAATCCAATATACCACTGATCTTAACCAGTGTCCCTGAACCTCTAGAATTAAAACAGCCAAGAAACATCACTGACCCACCACCATATTTCACAGTGGGTATGAGGCATCTCTCCCGTCATGCATCTCTGTTTCATTTGGCCACTTAAATTATGATTGAACGAGGGTGCTGTGGTCAGATGAGACACAATCTCTCAAATTTGTATTTTTGAGGAAAATGTAATACATTTATTGAAAATGAAATATCCAAGAAAGTATCCAATTCACCAGCAGCCTGTTGCACCAGTACAGTATATGTAAATTCAAACATACTAACAAGGCTAGTTTGAACGTAAATTCAAAGTTACGTCATAACCTAATGTAAAGCAGTTGCACCAACATGCATGATTGGACTGAATATAGTCACTATATGTCACAGAATGTTTTTGCTTACGGTCAACTTAGCTAAGATGTCTTCTAAGCATGAATTGTGCAACCACAAAGACACAACTTTAGTTTTGTGTGGACTTTACACCCTATCTTGCAATCAAACTTACATTATACTGGTGCAACAGGCTGCAGAGCTGCATCTTTCACCAGACCGCAGCCTGGTGTTTACAAAACCTGCTTCAACCCTGCTTAAAGGGTTCACCACTGACAGGAAACAGCCCCTAAACAAAACCATGTCCATGAACAGTGAGATTGTGCTTAGAAAGAAGAGGTATCTAGTCAGTGGTAGATAAGTGACTGACCTCGGTAAATACTCCTGCTATCCCAGCCTGACATGAGCCATGTTCTTCTCCATATGTTTTCTTATAGTCTGAAACCAAAAAAACAAGCCGCAAATTATTTCATTGTGTGCTTTGCCAGCGTTCATGAGCCAACATTTACTGGATCCCTGTATGTGTTCCATATGGTGTTAGTCAAGTCACTGCTGCATCAACAAGGAATCTGGCAGTTGAGAACAGACTCTTTTATAGCACTGAAGTAACTCTCATGTTACGGAAAATATTGGACTTGGATAGACACAAAGTGTAATTATTTATGGAATGCACCAATGCCCCCCACCCCACAGAAAAAGGCCGTATGGGCCTCACAGTTGTCAAGAGAAACGGAAGGAAGTTAAACATTGCCTGAGTGACCCAGGAGAAAAACGTCAGTTTTCCTCTCCCTTAGTTTTCCAGATGAATGCAGTTGCTGTGATGAAACTCATATAATGTAAAAATCAGGTAAAGTATTATTTACATTCAAATATATTTGATGCTTTAACCTGTGGAAGAACCTGCGCACTTGTAAGTCACTTTGGATTAAGCAATAGCAGAAGTGTCTGCCAAATTAGTAAAATGTAAATGTAAATATATTAAAAAATAAGAATTTTTTTTCCCCTGGCATGGAATTAAATATGCAGTATTATTTTACAGCAAGCAAACTAATGCCAATGTAAATAAAGTCCCATTGGTCATATGGCAGCAGTATTACTGGTTAGCCAAAATTCATGAACCAGCTGACTGAGTGTGCAGATGGGCAGCAGGCACACATTCCTTGTAATGGCGCTGGTGAATGCACCTCGTACTGCGTCATTGCCAGCCAGGTACCTGACAATGAGACATAATGTGCCACAAAATAAACTACCCTAGCCTCTAGTATTGTATGTTGAGTACAATACATTGGATTATCAAGTTCAAATCTGAACAATCACCATTATCCTGAGTGTGAATTTTACCGTAGTGACCTATCTATCTGCAAAATATATTTTCTCCCATTACACAGAAGCAGCTTACTTATTGGACTGTAGAGTAAAAGGAAGTGGCAGGCAGTAGTCAAGAGGGAGTAATGCAACAAAATTGCCATAAATAGAAAAAACTGGTATTGGTATCTTTGTACTGTGCAACTGTAAGTTATAAAATGAGAGAGAGTGTGTGAGAGTGTGAGTGAGTGTGAGAGAGATAGAGAGAGTGAGAGAGAGAGTGAGAGAGAGAGTGAGAGAGTGAGTGTGAGAGAGAGTGAGAGTGAGTGAGTGTGAGAGAGAGAGAGAGAGAGAGAGAGAGAGAGAGAGAGAGAGAGAGAGAGCCATGTTGGGGCAGATGAAGGCAGTGGCTGCAGGCAGGTATGTACCTTCATAGCAGGGGATGAGAGGGCGAGCAGTGCCCTGTAGTGTAGGAGGGATCACCGAGCAGTAGCCATGAGGAAGGATCTGCTCAGACTCATAGTACACATTCTTCCAGCGGTGAGCACAGGCCTGAACCACACACAGAGACACAAGAGTCAGGAGTTACAGCTCACACATATAGCCAATACACTCACACACACACACAAGAAAAACCCATGAACAAATTAATAGGCAATTGAACGTGTATAGGTATATATACAGCACAGTACATGTAGACACTACCACACAATCTCACATGCGTGTAAAATGCAGACATCTCCCAGCCTTCTATAATCCACAGAGCTGAGAACAATTTAATCAGTGTTTACCTGAAAAGCAAAACAGTGGCTACATTTACAAAGCACAGAGTACTTCTGTCACGCATCTGGCCCCAAATGATTCAGCAGAACTGAAGGGCAGATCGGTTTTGAGATTTGAACCTCCCAAGCTCCAGCTCTGATCCAACACAAGCTCTTACAAAATAGCTGTTTATTAGGCTCATGGCTGTGACAGGAAGCAAGCCCAGTACTGAATCTTTCCATGTTCAAAAAACAGTTTACAGAGAAACCCAAAATCACCCTCCCAGTTTATAGCTGGGACATACACAGTATATTCAATGTATTTATCTCTGCCCTGACAGCAGTCTGTAACACTGTGACAAAAAAGCATTTAATTCTCTTAAGCTGCCCACTAAAAGTATATACCTCGCAAGAATACTCTGTCTCCCTTATTCCACAGAAGCATTCCACAGACTCTGTGGACTGACTCCAAACCTCTGTGCAATATTCACTGACCCAAGGGAACACAGTCTACCCATATTTATGAACACAAAGTCCAACAGTTCTTCTGCCGGAAAACTACCCATGCCCAGTCTGCATCAATGTAAAAACATTTCTGCTCCTTGGATTGCCAGGATATAAACAATACCCTAACAAAAAGTTACATGTACTCTATAACATGTCCAAGAAAGAATAGAGCCTAGCAATACAGCACAGACTTCACATTTTAAAGGCTTTCAGTCGCTTGCGACATGTAGATGTAGGTCATTGACACTTGAAGCAATCAGAAAAAGCATGAAGTAAAGCTGAAAGAATGGGACTGAATAGAATCAGGTTACTACTCCTACACTTAAGTTTACTATTTTATTTTCCTCGTGATCATGAGAGTTCTCTATTAGTTTATGTGTCAGCGGGTATGATATGTGGCACAATGCAATTTACTCATGTTACTTTGCATTACATTACAGACGATCATATCCAGAATGACATACAACAAAGTGCACAACCATAACCATGAAGTGCACAAGCGTGCCGAAAGCCCTAGAGGGAAGTACAGTTCCAAGTGCTTGAAGTCACCACATAAATAAGAACTTGGACCATGTAGATTAATCTGATGAGAACTAACAAACAAAAGAAGAGGTGGCTAAAAAGCCATTGCCATCTATTCCAGTAGAAAGCAAATTTTTTTCAAACCGCACTTTTCAGAGTTTTAGCTACACTAAACATCGTCTCGAGCCAGAGAGGGTGTTGGCTCTGTCACTCCACACACTACGGGATGTGTACAAATGTCCTTCATTTCCCTCAAACTCCCTGATAGCCCACAGATGTCAGGCATGGGCCTCTGGGGTAGTCCTTCTACCATAACACACCACCACACGGCGTTCAGCCTTGGGAAAAATGTGACCACCCATAACGTGACCACTTCAGAACAGGCAGCTCATCTCATCACCACAATCACACACACAGTTATGCACACTTTAACAGACACAACTGGACACTGACATTATTCACATCGTGCTTGGAAACACATTTGTTTCATGCAAACTCCGCACAGAGAGGCCCCGGCCGATGGGGATTCGAACCCAGGACCTCCTTGCTGTGAGGCGGCAGTGCTACCCACTGCACCATCCGTGCCGCCTTATATGGATGTCAATACCCTTAAATCAAAGGAGACAGTCTGCACTTTAAGTTCACATTTATTGTTTAATTTCAAATCCAATGTGCTGGACTATAGAGCCAAAATAACATAAATTGCACTAGTTGTCCAAATACATATGGACTGCACTTTATATGTATTCCTGGTGAGGGTGTCAACTCACCAGCACATTTCCGTTGGGCTTGTCCTGGCGAGCCAGACTGACTCCCATCCACTCGTTGTTCCGGTCCCCCTCACACGTCTTCCCACACGATTGCCTCTGCTTATTCCCTGGAGAGAGAGAGCAGACACGGCATTACTACTGCTCATCTCTGATAGGTCCTCCGGTGGCGTGAGCTACAGCATATAGTCCACCATCCTGATACTGCTTATTATGCTTATGTCTCATGTATTATGGGCAAAATGGTGAAAGAGAGCTAATTACTGACATAATATAAACAATGTGGTGAGTCATTCATCATACATATAAGGCTAATCAAGTTCACGAACATGGTTTACAGTTGGGTTAAACAATGAGGTAAAATTGCTGGATATGCCCAAAGAAAGTCATTTAATGCAATTATCCACATTTATAGAAAGAATGCCAGCGCTAACACCTTACTATATAAGGGAAAGTTAGTATCACATTTATCATTGAACATTTTTGAGAGCCAGCCAAACCCTACAGGGATAGTTTACTTTCACCTTGATATTACTTAAAGAATGAAACGGTAGGCTAGTTGTGGAATTCTTCTGTAAAACAAATCACACAATCAACCAATTGGTCAACTTAATCAGAATGGGCCGTCATTGCTGAAATTTTTTTTTTATATAATAAGATTTCCCACACACTTTGAAGCTTATTTTGCAGTGTTGCTAAATCAGTTTCTTTGACAGGAACATTTTAATGACATTGTTCTCTATGTCTTTTGATCACTGAAACCGAAGGCTGCAACCAGCTGTGGGAGTGAATGATTGACAGGACCATAGCACGGAGGTGTGTCTGCTTTAGCAGGTGGCAGGGACCAAGGCCATCCGTATGGTTATTAACCCTCATATGATGTTAAGATTTTATGACCGCTTTCATGTTTGAGGTCAAATTGAGCCCAACAGTTTAAATAACCACAAAATGATTGTAATAGAAAAATGTTGACACTTTGTGCATCATCTTCTTATTGTATCCAAAATGCCAAGCCTTTTATGCATACATATGAAAAATCTGTGAGAAACATCTCATTTTAGAGCCTAAAGTACAGTAAGTGAAAGTTTGACACCTGTATGTAAGTGCCACCAGAATCATCCACAAATAAAATTTTGATAAAAAAAAAATTATGTTCATGTATACTCCGAATACAGGCATTGTGGTTGAGGACCACAATGGAAATAACGGTTTTAATTAATACTTTTTGTGCTATCATCTGGGGTGAAATATGTACTCAGTGAGCACTTTATTAGGTAGACCTGTACACCAGCTTGTTAATGCAAATATTTAATCAGTCAATCATGTGGTAGCAGCTAAATGCATAAAAGCATACAGACCGGTCAAGAGGTTCAGCTGTTTTTGGAAATGTAATCTCAGTGACGATAAACGTAGAATGATTGTTGTTTCCTGAGAGGGTGGTTTGAGTGTCTCAGAAACTGCTAATCTCCTGGGATAGTCTCTAGAGTTTGCAGAGAATGGTGCAAAAAAACGAAAAAAAACATCCAGTGAACAGCAGTTCTGCAGGCAGAAACGCCTTGTTCATGTGAGAGGTCAGAGGAGAAGGGCCAGACTGGTCGAAGCTGACAGGAAGGTGACAATTGAAGGTGACAATGGAAATTACCACACATTACAACAGTGGTATGCACAAGAGCATCACTGAACACACAATGCATCAAACCTCTAAGTGGATAGGCTACAGCAGCAACACACTTAAGAAGTCTAAAAAATAACTCTAATAAATACCTAATAAAGTGCTCATTGAGTACATGAAGTGCTTTCATCATATATGGTTTATGGTATTCATCCCAAAATAAAGTCAAATCAAATCAAATCAGGCACAACTACAAGCAAAGAGGTTCTCTTAAAAAGGGTCAGTCTTCCTTAACTGTGCAAGTTGTGGTTTTAATGCCACTCTTTTAAAGGATACAAAATATTGACTGACCAATTGGTGGTTAAGCAGAACACTGGCAAGGTTGTCCTCATTTTGTAATATGCAATGTGAGACCATTGATATCCATATTTGACTTTTTATTTTCAGTTCACCATGAGTATCGTGACCAGACATCCCGTTTTCCTGGGATATCCGGTATTTCAGCCCCTTTTTTTAGGCATCTGACTTATTCTGAGAAAATACAGACTTCCCATATTTTAGTTGTTGCATATTTTAAAGAGTTTTCTAATTCTACTTACAATTATTATATACATAGTCCTCAAGGGAATCTGGTCACCCTAATCACGAGTCATTTTGTGAAGTATATTTGTATTGTTTGAGAGTTGATGTGAAATTATGGGTGGCTACGGAGTCAGTTCACTAGTTGTAAGGGAAAGGAAACGAATGGTATTTCACACAAAAAAACTTTTCTGAAATACAACTTAGCAGTATATGAATAAGACTCATATGTTGAAAGAAGAGTACATTATATACAGTTCAAATTTTATATTACTTATAGATTTCTGTAAGTGTGTTGCCTGAGTACTTTGAGTCAGGCTATTTCATTTATAACAGAGAAAACAGGTACACTACAATACTAAGACTAGTCTGTATAGACCAAGCCCCCCTTTATGATATAAATATTCTTCATATTTTAATTCATTTTCTGTAGCCCTGCTGCAAAAAAAACACAAGGTGCCTCCAGTAATATCTTAATGAGAACTTCTAAGCCCATATTTTACATAAAAGCCCTGAAGTTCTCATTAAGATATTACTGGAGGCACATATTATCAACAAATCTGGCAAGCCTCCATTAGTGATGCCCAGCCACAATCGTGTTGTTTGATTGTGTGTTTAGTTGCATGTTAATACAGACACAGGGATTTTAAGACAAAGAAACTATTATGGATGGGTGGAAGGTTTTCATGCGTTTCTTTGTGTTAAATAGGATTACCCAAGCCAAGCCCCATGTTTTTACCCAAGATAAGACTCCAAAAGCCCTGACTGATAGAAGAGAAGCATGGCTGAATTGCAGCTAAAACAATTGAACCAGTACCACAGAAGGCTTTTTCCAATCCAACAATTTGTCAGAAGATACTGATTTGGACAATCTGCTACCTTGCTGCTAGACCGTTAAAGTGGACTCCTTCAACAACAAACAAGTCATCCACAGGAGGGAAGGGAATCCCAGCCCAAGTGTGCAGCCCTTTCAGGACCTTGGAACTGTCATCACTGTCTTGGCCTAGGGGCTTAAATGGGTGCAGCCCCTGTCTGTGCATCTCAACAGTGATATCCGGTAGGATTTGGTGCTTGTAACACATAGTTACAAAGATGTAAATGATACAGATCAAAGGACAGCCATCCTGTTCACACTTAGGAAGTATAATGAGTGCTGGCCTGAATCCAGGATTCAACTATTTAACCCTTTCCACTTTGCCCCCCTTTGAGGGCAATTTCCACCTATTTTATACTAGTCCTATAAAAGTGTCAATATCTCAAAAACAATTTACTGCATACATATGGTTGGATACTTAAATTAATGAAGAAGCTAGTACCATTTAGAAATTTGAGACAGGACAAATTTATGTCAGAGCATGTACATACAGTATACACAAAGTATACACTAAAATACAAAATAATTACAAAACACCTTGTGTTTTTATAGTTTAGCACTGAATATCTCAATTTCTTAGTCAAAGACCAACCCAGAACTACTTTATATTTGAGCACAAACTTGATGTCAACCTGTCTGCAAAATATGGTCAACAGGCATTCAAATTCTACGTGAGTGGAAATACAAAACATCAGCATATATTTTAGTCCAGACATGAATGATCAGAAAAGCTTATTTTTCTAAAGTTTAATTTTTAAATGAAAATGGAAATCTTGTTAACTCTTTGGGGGGGGGGGGGGGGGGGGGTGCATTGTTTTGTTATTTAAATATCTTGGTACATACTGGTGTTCATGATCACGTCTACATTAACAGGTGCTCCAGGAGACTTGTAGAATTTTTCATATTGAATATTTTAAAAAATAAAGATCACCCACCATATTTCGAAATGCATGGGATCTATTCCTGCATACTTCTCTCAAACGGATTACAAGTTCAACATTAGTCAGAAAACAGTCGTAGCTTCATAACCAGGTGGGATTTTTGGCTCTATAATCGGCCAGGCATACAATAAAAGTGAGCTAAGAAAAAAGAACAATGTGTTTATTCATGCACTTCTGAATTGTATGTTTTTGTTCTTATATTGGAGCATGATTTTTTGACATAGTATCAAGGATTGTTAGAATATGCCTTTCATTGTCTGAGTCTGTGGTGAGGTCAGGGTTGTTAAACAGATTTCAACAGTTCTTCAGCAAATTCTTCCTGGGGGGATCTTTTTATAACTGGTTCATACTGTACGAGTAAAAACATTTCCACTATTTATAAAACAATATATGAATAAGATGCAATGTACATGTGTGTAAACAAAGTGGCAAAATAGCGAATTCACATGTATTCATACTGTTCTGACACTCTGCCGTCACACCTTCACTCACTTGAAGAACTGGTGGCCATCTTAAAGGTCAAACTGTGAACCAGGCTTGCAGTGGCTCTATATCTATATTAACAGGAATGCAGTGATGTCATAGTAGTCATGCACTGCACAACCTGGTGCATTTCAAATAACAAGTGCAAACTGCCAAGAGATTATCACGACAAGATTATTATGGCTTGTAACATTACAGATCTGCAGACAGTAATACAAACACCAAGACACCAACACAATATGTAAAATGCACTGCTTGATAGGATAACACTCCTAAGACTTAAAGGAGTAGCTGGGGTGAACTGCGCTTCTGCTTCAAGACACAAAGCACATCAGTGTTCTCTTTCTGGTTTTAGTATCTGAAACACACACAAAACATTCACAAACAGCAGTGATGTAGGTTTTTTGAAAAGTCCATAACCCTGCCTCCAGAGTCCGATTCCCCCTCCCCCTCTGGTGGTCAGCTTTCTGTGTTAACATTTAGCAACTTCATCCTATAATTATGCAAAAACATAGGTACGTCATGTCACAGGGGAGTCATTTTACAAACAGCTCTGCATTAGTTTTACTTGAATCAGTATGGAACTCAAATCGAAAGCTCCAGGATGATGTGAAAAGCTCAAGAACACAAAAAATATGAATGTAGGCCTTTAATATGAAAAATATACAGTACAGTACATACATTGACATTCATGTGCTTGGTTACAGGACCTTATCAGTGTGATTTCATAATCAGTCATCTGTACATGTGCCAATATGTGTTCACTGTCAGTTGAAGAATTTGTGTGTCAAAACTATAGATTGTAAAATTTTTGAAAGTGAGCTCTTATCCAGAGCAACTGGAAATGCAAACACAAGTTCAAAGATCAAGGATCAAAGCGCAGTAATTCCCTAGCTGGGGAAGTATATTCCCAAGGGACACAGCGTGTGTGGAAGCACAATTCATCACTGAAGGGACAGACCAGACAGCAGACATGACTAGGAAGGACTGGAGAGGGGTTACAGAACAGACAGGTCTGGCTTGCGTGTGTGGTCTGATGTTTTTAAAGGGGACCTATTCCAAACCTGCATATGCCTACATCAGGAGGGAAGACTAAGGTATAGTTTGAAAAGGTGTGTATAGTTTATTTCTGCGTCAAAAATATGGGGAGGTATTCTGCTGTCTTGACAGGAGTAGGCAAGTCATTCCACCACTGAGGAACCATAACAGAAAACAGGCGTGAACATGGTCTTGCTGGGGAGTAGGGAGCAATTAAAGATTGTATGTAAAGTGGGGCAGTCCCCTTAGCCATCTGAAATGCCAACACTAGGGCCTTGAAGCGGATGGGTGCAGAAATAGGAAGCCAGTGGAGGCCAATGAGCCAGAGGAGGCCAATGAAGATGGGGATCACTCCTCTTCAGTGGTTCATACAAATAACCAGTCGAAGTTTCTGAATAATTTTCGCCACTCATAATGATGCCTAGATGGGAAAAAAAATGCAAATTCTCCACTGTGTTTACATTGGACTTAACAGTTTCCTGTTTGAGCTGTCAAAGACTTAATGTCACAGTGCCCGCGCCATTTTGATTCTCCCGTCAAAAATTGCACCATTTCTGTGTTATGGATACATTCATTCATTCATTATCCTAACCCGCTTATCCTGAACAGGGTCGCAGGGGGGCTGGAGCCTATCCCAGCATACATTGGGGCGAAAGGCAGGAATACATCCTGGACAGGTCGCCAGTCCATCACAGGGCGCACACACACCATTCACTCACACACTCATACCTATGGGCAATTTAGACTCTCCAATCAGCCTAACCTGCATGTCTCTGGACTGTGGGAGGAAACCGGAGTACCCGGAGGAAACCCACACAGACATGGGGAGAACATGCAAACTTCGCACAGAGAGGTCCCGGCCAACGGTGATTCGAACCCAGGACCTCCTTGCTGTGAGGCGACAGTGCTACCCACTGCACCATCCAGGGCAGCCTGTAGCATAGTGGTTAAGGTAAATGACTGGGACACACAAGGTCGGTGGTTCTAATCCCGGTGTAGCCACAATAAGATCCGCACAGCCGTTGGGCCCTTGAGCAAGGGCCTTAACCCTGCATTGCTCCAGGGGAGGATCAACTGTATGTTGCTCTGGATAAGAGCGTCTGCCAAAATGCCAATAATGTAATGTAATGTAGTCCGTGCCGCTGTGTTATGGATACCCTTAACAAATGAGCATAAAACATTAAGTCAATTTAAATCCAACGGATCTCGATACAAGATGACTCATTATGTCTGTAATTCAGAAGTATGCATGCTTTTTTTAATTTCATGACTGTAAATTTTATTACATTTTAATTAGACCTCAAGGCTAAAAGCAGCCAGTCTCACTGCCTGTCCAAAGTGGAAGGTAAGCACTCAATTTGTGAAAACGTATCGAATACAGTAAAGCACGGGCGGCCAGCTTGGTTGGCGTACATGAACAGAAAACTTACAGCTAAGTCACCATTTTTATTAAGCTAGGCATAAACACCAACAAAGTGACTTTCCTAGGATAGCCAGCTAGCTCTAGCTACATGGAAAAATAGCAGTGACAGTGTTAATTCCAGTTAGTTAACTAGCTAGCAAGCCTATAGTTACTTTAAAAGCAGTTATATGTTGCCAGCTAGTTAACTGCATGGAATATTTCTCATTACACATGAGAGAACATGCAATCTCACAAGCAAAATGGAACTTAATATGCAAATACTGTGTTGATGGCAAACAGTTGGCGTCTCCTTAAGATTTGACTGAAGAAATACAGTACGTTTCAGGGCGCGGAATTATTGTTTAAATGGAAAAAAATGACGCTAACTAGCTATACTTTTAAATCATGCATCGTTATGCATGCTAGCTAGAAAAACAAACCCTTTGGTTGAATTCAATGAATGGCAAATAGCTAGCACTGTAGATGGCAATTGCCTCTAAGAATTGGTGAGGAGGGGTTGCAAGACTAGATTTTGTTTAGAGTTTGTCTCGATCGCTTTGGACGATTTCATGTTTACTGCACAGCTTTATGGTTCATCTCCAAAAGTGCGTACCTCACTCAAAATCTTTAACTCATCTTTCAAAATTAAATTATTGTTTCAGTGAATTAGTCAGTCTCATCAAAATGGAAAGTCCCTTTATCATTGTTTGAAATCAAGACAGTCAAATGGTTAGACATATTGTCATTATGAGTGTACCCTGGAAGATCGTTTAGAGACTTCAAATCTGTCTTCAAATCAGTCCCCTTTAAAATTGTTGAGAATCCATTTTACAGTGCATTCTTTATGAACAGACATCCATTTACTGTAAACTAAAATAATAATAATAATAATAATAATAATAATAATAATACATTTCTCACAGAAAACTTAATTTGTCCACTTTTTTACTTCACAGTAGAGGTGATCAAACTTACAATAACTAAGTGCTAGCGTGTTTTAGCGTGTTCTAAGCCTTTACTGGTCCCCGTACAAGGTGACCTGCATGATGTAGCTAGCATACGCAAATAGCACAAAGCCATACAATTTGCTTTTTAACAGCACTTCGTCATTCGAACGATAGAAATAAAAGCATTCGATTACGTTCAACGGCACCGAACATTTCTGTCGCACCGTCCATAAATGGCAAAAGTCCCACCATAGGATTGTGTTAAACCTTTTCTGAATCGTCATTAATTCCACTATCGGTGATTCCACGTGATCTGAGAGTTCAGTTGCTATGTAAATTACGTTAGAAGGATACAACACAGTTATTTGCTACTTAAATGTAGACGCACGCTTGAGAGTGTTAACAAAATCCAAAATCCATTGAAACTATTAAAAAGTAACCAGGGACTTTGGACTTATAAGGCTGGACATACCGAGTATCCAGCGAAAATATTGACCTGGCTACAGTCACAATTTTGACAGTTCAAACTGCCACCAACTGCCATGTATGAGCGCGTGACGTAAACCAGTAAATGCTATTGTTGCGTCACCATTTTCGAGCTCCATAAATGTAAACAATGGAATGGTCAGTGAAATCTGCCTGTTTTTCGGTACCGTCGGGGTCCAGTATTTAACATTGATGGAATGCTGGTAAAATGAGCGTTTAAAAGCCACAAAAACAGTTATTTCATCACATTAAAATTCCACCTAAGCAGAATTATTGTCCACAACACGTTAATTTAAGGTTAAACTGAGATTGTAATCATAATATTCATGTTGATTTCCGGAAATAAATGTTTCGGTTGTCCTCCCTACTTAGTCTAATCAACTGTACGTCGCTCTGGAGCCTCTGCCAAATGCCATTAATATAATTAATGTAAATTATGATGGTTGGATGGACAATTTTGTATATGATGACATACACAAAGAGTAGCGGCACAGATGTGTTTGAGAGTAAAACTATAGCATATCTGGTCTGGACTGGTCAACCAGCGAAACCATGTTGAGTGGGGAGATGGTCTGAACTGGTCAACCAACTACCAGCTGTTTCAAAACCTAGCTTGAGCTGTTTTTTCAGTATGGCAGCAGCATTCTGGATGAGCTGCAGAGGTCACTGTGCACAGTGTTGTTGAGAATGTCATCCAGCAGCACTACGAGGTTCTTGGTGCTAGAAGAAGTTGCCAGAGTGGTGTGGCGAAGGGTGTAATAGAGATCATGTGGAAGGGAAGCAGAAAAATCAAACCTATGAAATACTATTGGAACCTATGAAATATGTATGAAAAAGTGCAAACTGTGCCTTCAGATCATCTTGGTTGGCTCAATACCAGGCCAGATCAATCGAGCACAGAAAAGTATTTAAATCCAAAACCATTACGTATTGTTACGACCCAGGTCTGGCTGAGATGCATACAGAGACAGAGACCTATAGGTCAGTTGGTGAGAAGGATAGAAAGTGCTGAGTGCTATCAGCATAGCAATGTTCTGTTTAGAGATGACATAACCAAGGCATTTAGTGCAATGGGAGAAGAGGAGGAGTCTGGAATTTTGGATAGATAAAAGTTAACCTTCACAGAAATGACAGCTGATGACAATACGGAGAGCAGGAACTGCTTAGACAGATCAGTAGGAACTCTAGATTTAAGTTCTCTCTCAGTTGTCTGCAGTCTGGTGTTGTCGATCTGGTGGGTGTCGGACAACCGAGAACTGGGGGAGGAAGGACAGGAAGGTCTGGGAATGAGGGCGGAAGGAGTCAAGGGAAGAAAGCAGAGTGTGTAGAAGTGCTGATGAGATAAAGATGAAAGAGGATGGAGGGCGGTAGTAATGGGAGAAGAGCGTTGAGGGTGAGAGGCTTTGGACAGAGTGCAGAGACAGTAGGAGTGGGTGGAGAGTGAGTGTTTAAAGGAGAAAAGGAGGGCGAAAAGTATTGGTCAGATTGATGGAGAGGGGTCAACACGAGGTCACCGAAGGAAAGCTTTCTCAAGAAATAGAGAGATGAGAGAGTGTAGGCAGAACATTTCCGGGAAAGGGACAGAAAGTCATGAAGGGGTCCATACCTCTGAGAGGGAGGGAGAGGAGGAAGTCATAGGGTGAGATGAAGTCTGTCTACCCACTATAACCAAAAAGTCACTGAGTCACTGAGACTGCACCAGGTAAGCAAAGTTGGTACAGTAGCAGCACCATGGAGGCCAATATGGGTACATGGGTACCATTACAGACTGAGCTCAGGTTAACCAGCAATTATCAGTTTTTCGCCAGTAAACAAAGTCTGAGAAATTTAAGCCTTCTAGACATCCTGCCCTGGCAAAAAAAGGAAAATAAATAATTAGGGGGTAAGCTATATCTCCACTCTTTATTCTTTATTAGTGAGCTGCAAGCCAGCAGGCTTATGTTATCTCCACTCTTTGTTTTTTATTCTTTCTTCATTCTGCACAGTTTTTTGGCACTGAACTGCTTCACCATGCAATTTTTTTGGTATTGATATATTTTATACTCTTTGAATTATTTAACTTTCTTCCTGCTATTGAAATGAATGGTGGAATGTTTACATTAGTTAAGTACTGAAATGACCGAGCAATGCATTTATGCAACAATAAGAAGTAGTTCAAGGCATCTGAGGTATAGTCCCGGCAAATATATTACGAAATTAGATTACGAAATAAACTTCAACATTAGTCATAAAACAAGCGTAGCTTCATAACCAGGTGTGATATTTGGTTCTATAAATATGTCTGTGTTGAATCATTTTCAAAACAAACTTATGGAAATATGTCAGCCGGACGTGCAATAAAAAATTTAAAAAAAGTTTATTCATGCAACTATTTTTGTTCTTATATTAGAACATGTTTTTTTGACATAGAGGAATGGTATCAAGGATTGTTAGACTATTCCTTTTATTGTCATGTGAGTGTGGCGAGGGGGAGGCTGGAGTTTTAATACCCTGATTTGCAAATAAGAGGCTCATAAGCATCTAAACTGCCATTCTCGCAAGCGGAGGTCTTTTTAACAATCTGGCATTGCCGTTTAAAATTTTTTTTTATTATTATTACATCACAGTCTTTTGTATTCTATAAATATGAAAGCAACAATCATTTGGGACATCAATGACTCAACTGTAAGGGGACAAAGTGGATAGCGTTAAACCTCCACCCATGTCAGGGGAAACATAATATATCTTAAAAATGGGCTAAATAACGATAAAGTACAATCACTATCAGTTTGGAAGTCCCAATAGGATGGGCTGTTCCAAGCTTATAGTCCCGATTATCAGCAGTTAAATAACCTTTTATAAGTCCCTTGTTTGCAGACACACAGTACCATTGCCACAGACCACTAGCTCACAGTCACACTGCACCACTACCCACGTCACTAGCTCATAGACACACTACATCACTAACGAGGCAACAGACACATTGCACCACTCCCCCTGCTACTAGCTCAGTCACACTGCACCACTACCCACATCACTAGCTCACAGACACACTACATCACTAACGAGGCAACAGACACATTGCACCACTCCCCCTGCTACTAGGTCACAGGCAAACTGCACCACTACCCAGGCCACTAGCTCACAGACACACTGCACAAATACTCCTGCCACTAGCTCACAGACACACTGCACCAATACCCAGCCCCCTAGCCAGCAGTAAGAACACAGAAGAATAGAGACAGGCTGAAGATCTCATTACATGTAAAATATGTTGAATACACTGATAAAAAAGTGTTTAGAAGCCAGCCATCCATCCATCCATCCATCCATTATCTGAACCTGCTTATCCTGAACAGGGTCGCAGGGGGGCTGGAGCCTATCCCAGCATACATTGGGCGAAAGGCAGGAATACACCATGGACAGGTCGCCAGGCCATCGCAGGGCACACACACCATTCACTCACACACTCACACACTCATACCTACGGGCAATTTAGTCTCTCCAATCAGCCTAACATGCATGTCTTTGGACTGTGGGAGGAAACCGGAGTACCCGGAGGAAACCCACACAGACACGGGGAGAACATGCAAACTCCGCACAGAGAGGCCCCGGCCGACGGGGATTCGAACCCAGGACCTCCTTGCTGTGAGGCGGCAGTGCTACCCACTGCACCATCCGTGCCGCCGCTGTTTAGAAGCCGAATAATAAAATAATAAAGCATTCAAATAAAACAAAAACAATAAAACACATTATGAAAATGCTGCAGTGCATTTCCAAGAATACTTTCATAGTATTTTGCAATGTTGCTCATCCCATCTGTAGCTGAAGGCCTTTTGACCTTCAGGAAGCATTCCCACATCTGACATAATAATTCAGGGATGCTACACAGAAATGCACTTTGTGACAGCAGCGTTCAGTTTCTCCAGCGAGCTCTGCGGGCATGCTGTTCCGGTTGTGCGGTGCACAGATCTGACCGCACAATGAGTGCCTCATGAAACCTGAGCAGAACCCCAGGAACGCCAACCCGATGTAACCATGTCGATTTCATTTCCCACCCATAAACACAAACTAGTCTTTTAATATGGTCCTCTAACCACGGTTCAGAGGCACCCTTGATTACAGCCTGCTCTTTGGCTTCCTTTGGCTTCCTCCAGTGAACTTAGCCTAGTGGCTAAGTTGCTTGTCTGGGAGGCAGAAGATTGGTGGCTCTAGCCACAGCTGTTGGGCCCTTCAGCAAGGACCCTTAACCCCACATTGTTCCAGGGGGGTTGTCCCCTGCTTAGTTTAATCAACAGTAAGTCGCTTTGGACAAAACATCAGCTAAATATAAACTCTAATGTATTGTGTCCTATGCTGCCAGGGACATGTGTAACCTTTTTCCTATATTTCAGCTGAATTTGGAATATCCAGTCGCAACTGGTATTGGATAATATCCTCCTGCATTGAGGCATACAGCCGATCTGTGGTATTAGGTAATATCCTCCTGCATTAAGGCATACAGCCGGTCTGTGGTTGGACCTGGTTAAACACACACATGGGGGTGTGAAGCGGACCGTATTCGGTGTGTGAGTGGTGCGGACGTGGTATCAGCTCACTGACCTCGGCCCAAGTCCATCTCTGTGCAGCGGCGGTCAGGGTTGCTGTGCACGCGACACTTGTAGACAGCTCCAGGGGTTCGCACTGAGCTGCTGAAGGAGGAGTTCGCTTTGGGGGCACCCACCAGCACCCTGCGGAGAAGAGAATTGGGCAAAAGGCCAAGCTTTAGTCCATGAGAGTAACCCGAGATCCGCAACTCTGAAAAACCTCAAACCTCAAACCTCAGCCCCCACCCCCACCTCCTACAACTCAGCCCATTACAGCCCTAATGAAAAAAACAGCTCAAGCTAGGTTTTGAAACAGCTGGTAGCTGGTTGACAAATTCAGACCAGCTCCCAGCTCCCAGCTCGACATTAATTGACCAGGTATGTTTTGAAACAGCTGGTAGCTGGTAATTTCAAGCTGGTCATAGCTGGATTTTGCACCAGGGAGGACCTCTTGAAAGCAGAGAGAAGCTCTTTTTACTCAGCTGAAGAGAGACTCAGAGCCTGGGAAGTAGTTTAAGTGATTTCACACATAAAAGTGACTTAAATGGGGTTACCCTGGAAACTCCGAATGGAGAAAAAGGTTATGTGCATAATGTACTTTTTAAATATGTACTACACAGATTAAATATTTAGAGAATAAGAGAGTGCATGCATTGCTAGTGTTTCATAAAGTGCATCAAACAAGTGCATCTTACGTTTAATGTATTAACAACAACAATTGGTGTGTGTTCTTGATGCAAAAAAAGAGAATTTTGGATTTTGGACACAAATGCAATTATTATTGTTTAAGTGACAGCACATTTATTTGTATTATGATGTCAATGTCACATATACTTTCAATGATACATATATGTATACAAATACTGTATATGCATGTAAATAATACATATTTTCTTCCAATAAATGTATGAGTTCATATAAAGTAATTAAATTACCATTGGTTACAATTTTCACTGTTGTTGCCCATAAGTGCTTCTCGTTTCAGTTTACCTTAAACCCTTGTGGTTCAGTATCTCCATCCAGCATATTGAGAAAACAATAGCCCAGTCTGTGGCCAGAGATGAGTCAGAATTTTCAGCTATCTATTATGTAGTTGAACAGGGATTTGACAAAATCGGTTTTAGCCATACCTAAAATAAATATTGCTGAAAGCAAATGGAGAACAGACACTAATAGCTTCAATTAATGTAAAGTAAGTGTACAGTGCCCCAGTGTGGCATATTTGTTCTAAAGTTCTAAAGTCTGTTGTTGGATGCATGGTCACTGCCCCTCTGTCCATTTTGTCCCAGCATTTTTAACCACTCAATTCATTTTAAAGTTTCTCCTAAAAACCTAACTGCACAGATAAAGGTTTTATATATTTTTCTCTACATACATTTTTTTGTGTTTATTGTTACAGTCTTTTTTGGAAGATGCATTGAATGCAATATGCCACAGGTGCTGTATAAATAAAGAATTCAAATAAAAAAGTGTCCTGAATTTATGTCCTTTCAATGATTGTACTTTCAAATGATCAGAAATAATTAATATGGCAACACTTTATGTCATAAGATGGAAATGAGTGTCATTACCAGGACATAATATTTGAAATGAAGTGTCATGTCCATTCATAAACTATGACATACCATTGTTATGAGACAATTTGAAGTGTTTTCTTACCAATTCTTGGATATGACTCATTTATTTTGTGGATATAGCAGTGTCATGACCTCATTCAGACCATGTCAAGTAAAGTGAAAATATTTGTATTTGTCATTAGTATGTCAATAGGAGTTATGACATTGAAACTCAAGGTGACATTATGACATGACATTATTTAGACCATGTCAAATAAAGTGACCACATTTTTTTTTAAATCAGAAAATTCAAGGTGAAGCTTTTGGGGCATACTATCTGAAATAAAAGGATATCATTTTCAATTGTTGCAGATACATAATACACTTCTATGGTACTCAAGGCTCTGCTATGGGAGGTAATAGAAGGCACAAACACAGTTCACATGCATATCATGCCTAGTAACAATAATGCCTGAGAGGTAGAAGGGGAACAGTGAGTGTCAGGACCAACTCATACACAGTGGGACTCTTAAGAGCAGACACAGAAGTCATGGAACAGTTCTCTCTTGTCTACAGCAGGTTGAAATGATGGCGGTACATAGAAAATGAATAATAATGAATCTGCAATGTGCGCTAATGTGAGAGCGCCAATGTACTTCAAGCCGGTTAACTATACTAGTACTATAAAGGTGCTCAACAGCCAGGACAATAAAGTAATAAGGACCCTTTAAACCAGACAACTTCACGAGGACTAGCCTGAAAAAAGGAAAAAAGCTCAGAGCAAAACACACTGTTTAATGTAAATTTTTAAAAGACTGATGTTCCAACATCTACGTCTCTCTCAGAGTCAGTAGAATAATCAGTATGTAATAACACTAAATGACATACAATCAAACAATTCAATTAATATGACTGTTATAAAGCACACAGTTTATACATAGCAAAAGGGCACAGAAATTAGGCAGGCCTACAAGCATGCAGGCTTTAAATGGATAGTTCTTAATCACGTGACAATTTCCTTGAAGTGGCCATCGCAGCCCGTTCATTTTGTGGAAAAACGCAGTTGGTTAGACTGAGCCTAGATGACATGGCATCCATGAAAAAATATTATGATGCCCAGTCAATATCAGTTTTCATAAAAAGGTTGGATGGTTGACCTGTAACAGAAGAAAATAAAGCTCTAAGGGGGGAACTTCACCCCTGCAGCAACCCTCTTCATGCCGTCTGTAGAACTGGGTTGCAGTAGTTTCAGTTCAAACGTAGTCTAGTTAGCTATAAATCCTACTAATACTTTTGATTTATGCATTAC